>NW_024537448.1:0-296480 GCF_016647745.1 Suillus plorans | reverse complement strand
CAATGGTTGAACTTCATAGGTGTTGTTGATATGCTTTCGAGCGGCCGCTATCTCTTCGAAAGAGACGATCTCATTATCGTCGTCTTCATCGTCATCACTGCCCATCTTCCTGTGGAGACTAGACACAAGAGTAAGACCTCAGTCGTAAGATAACGGACTCTATTGATAAGTACCTAGACACAAGAGTCAGACTACGTAGTGTCGTCAGTCTATGTATCGTACAAAGAAATGGAAAGACATACCCTCAGTCGTAAGATAACGGACTGAGGAAAGAGGGAAAGGTGAAAATGAACCATTATATACTAGATTGAATTCCTGGAATTCCTATCCTATACTCCGCTAGGACGTATCGCGTTGTCACGTGCGTTTCATACGCTAACACTTCCTGCTCTTCTTGACTCTAGCAACTTTACGATGCTTCCTCTCTAGCCATGCAGGTATCTTTTTGCCTTGATTTCCGCAGTCCTTTACACATGATGTACAGATACAATGCACAAGGCGCTTATCAGCATCCTCTGGAAAGCGGACCTGATTCAGTACCAAAAACTCTGAAGTTGCTCTAAGTACTCACCTTATTTGCCTTGTGCACCCCTGTGCTCTGCTTCGAGCCTTGTGGCATAAAATTGCTGCAAACCGTGAGTTATTGAATGAATGTTGGATAAAAACCCTTCGGAACACGCGGCTAGGGACTTAGAACTGTCTCGGCAAGAAACTGGGTCAACGATGACATATTGAGGTTGTTCTACTTATATGTGCATGGCGTTGCCCTCATTGGACCAAGGCCATGGCTATGTGAGAGGCCCAGTGAGTTGCACAGATTGGTCACCGATATTGAACTGAGATGAACATGGGTACTCGGACATACACTGAGGGAGTACAAGCAGCGCCGGACGAGGTCTGGGAAGGTGGTCTTGCATGACCTGTACAGCGTGGTAGGTTCTGAACATACACGTGGTGTTTGTACACATATTGAAAGTCTGTCTACAGCCACCTTGCCACATGGCATTCACTTTCACCCAGAACGCAGTGATTGGCATCATAGCCATTGAGTGCGGTGCAGTATTTGCTGTCACGGGGAAGATATCACGTGATGGTTCAAAATTTGGTTCAATTTCAACTTCCGCTTCATACGTTCTCTTCCCATTCTATACTTCCTTTGTTACACATCTTCTCACATCACATTGTCGTAGCTCCATACGGGGGCATAGAGCCGTCGCTCTGACATCATGTGAGAAGTGACATTCGTGTCTAGCTCCTTTATGGGCGCATATGGCTGTCGTCGACAGTCGCACGACGTGTCTGTTCTATTCGCGTCACTCTTGCACGCGTCCCATCTCCTGTCCTGTTCGCATCACTCCTGCACGCGTCCCATCTCCTCGCCGTAGCTCCTTGCAGGAGTTCTGAGCTGTCGCTCTGGCATGGCATGATGGGCGACTCTCGCACTTAGCGCCTTTATGGGTGCCTGGCTGTCGTCGACGGTCGCGCGATGAGTCTGTGCTGTTCGCATCACCATTCGACGCGTCACCTCTCCTTGCTACGTCTGTCCCATTCGCGTCACTCTTGCACGCGTCCCATCTCCTCTCTTTTCTGTCTTGTTCGCGTCACTCGTGCACGCGTCCCATCTCCTTTATTTTCTTGTCCTGTTCGCGTCACTCTTACACGCGTCCCATCTCCTTGCCGTAGCTCTTTACGGTAGTTCTGAGCTGTCGCTCTGGCATGGCATGTTGGGCGACTCTCGCACTTAGCGCCTTTATGGGTGCCTGGCTGTCGTCGACGGTCGCGCGATGAGTCTGTGCTGTTCGCATCACCATTCGACGCGTTTCATATTGTCCGGCTCTCGCCGGAGGTTGTGCAATATGTTAGTTGGTTTATTTTTGTGCGGCCCTTATGCATATCCCACACTCCATCTCCTTCCCGTTGCTTTTCGCGTGGGCTTCGAGTTGTCGCCCTAGTTGGGTGTGATAGCGGGCTCATCTGTCCAACTCCCTGTTGCTTCAGTTCAATGTCAATTTAGCAACAATTGATAGATATACTGACACTGTTAGGTTATTAAGAACGTCGGGTCATGGAATTTCTGTGCAGCAATGTCAGATAATAAAAGGCAACACAAAGAAGGGTCGGAGGCTACTCTGAGCATTACCCCCACATAATCAACCTTCAAGACGCTTATCATCTCCTGAAGCTTTCTGTGAAGGATATCTGCTTATTATCCGAGTTTGAGGATCTGAGTGGGCATTGGTTTCATTGAGGTTTACTTACAGTTTTCGTGTTTCCTCTCTAGGTCATCCAACAGGTCTGGATGATATTGGCCTATATGAGTCGCTCAGGTGTTGCGAGGCAAGATACGAGCTAATTTGAGAGAGACGGTACAGACGAAAATGAACAGGAGGATCTCAACTCATTTTTGATTGTTCCGTAGTATTTACTTATACTACTTGCTTTCCGACAAACTCGGATGACGTTAAAATCCGCTGCCTATCGTGCACGGATCATATCAACTGATATTGTCGTCAACTCGTACCTCGCGCAACAACATCAATCTACATGATGGAGCATTATAATCACAAACGAGCTGGTCTTGGGCTTGAAGTAATTGGTGACACTCGTTTTGGTACTATTTATTGGGCAGCACTATCAATAAAATGTGGATTGCCAGCATTTCAGGCTGTCCTTGAAGATACTGATCTTGGAATTGATATGGCGGTGAGTGTTGTCTTCGTTATAGACTCACAACATAGTGCAGTGTTTCACAATGTTCCAGCGTATAAACAGGCCAATCCAATCGCGATAGATCTCATCCTGAATAATCGGCAAAGCAAGGACAACATAGTTACATGTGCATCAAAACCTCCCCCTGATATGTCGAAGCGAGCAGCTCTTGGCATTCAAAAGATTTTGCAGCGGAAATATGGTAATGTTCACGACACAGCCAAATATACTGACCCAAAAGCTGAGATGCAACGTCGAAACTCCGCACTCGCACATCTGGGTCTGGCTGAAGCACTTCATAATCAGTTCGAGGCTTATTTCCGTGCTTAGTATTCATTCAATCGCAAGATGCGCTCCAATCAGACCCCACGTGATTACTGGCGAGCACTGTTGAAGTCAGGGGATGAACTTGCTGATGTACTTCCAGTGAGTATAAAGTTTCCGTCGTTTTCTAAAATTTCTAACTATATCTGCCAGATTATCGCAATTAAAATGTTCCCTCAAACCAGATTGACAGGACACTACTTCGTGCGCGCTATTCTCAATGTCGAACTCACTTATCTCACTCGATTTTAACCAGATGTTCAGGATCTTTTTGTTGTTAATGTTTTGTATGTTTCTGAATCGATTCGTAGTAATATTAAAGTGTAGCTATATATGACAAAACGCGAAATATGATGCATATACAAAAAGCTTAAGCTACAGTGCAAAGCTATATATCCGCTGTGTCGATAGAATTTGAAACATGGGTAAGACTAGAGATTCAATAGAGATGTTGATGTTACAGGTAAATGCATATATATATACTAACTACTTCAAAAGTCCAGCTTTTAACAATCTCAACCGTCTTTCCTGCCTGTTCCTTTGACGCCTTTCCTGCTCCTCCTTGTCATCTCTGGCGGGGGGTTCTACAATCACGACCTCATCATCCTCATCCGCGACCCTCTCCTTTCTTGTGCCAGCCCTCTTGGGGGCGGGTTCCACAATCTCTACCTCGTCGTCATCTCTAGCCCTCTTCTTGGCTGGGATCTTTGATGACGTCCTGTTAACCCTCTCATCCCATGCCTTCAAGATGGCCTTATCTCTCAACGATGCCTTCTTTATGGCTTCATCTCTCTCCTCATCTCTCTCCCTCCTGTATCTTTCTCTGAATCTTTCCTCTGGAGTCTTCAACGTGTCGATTGGACTCTCGGACCGCGTGTCCACTGGAATGTCGGGCTGCGTGTCTACCGGACTGTCGCGACGCATCGTCTTCATCTTCCTAGGCCCTCTTCTGTTGGTGGGCGCCGTCATCCTTCCGACCCTCCTGACTTTTGGTGGTGCGCCATCGATAGGCTGCTTTGGTTTGGTCGGGGGTTGGGGTCGCGTCATTGTGAGTTATTATAAGAGACAAGGATTGTAAGTCACAAAATAATGTGATAGTTGTAGGATGAAGACGAAGACAAGCGTATTTGAAGTGAACTAGATACTGTGGACTGTGGTGACTCTATTGAATCGTGAAGCGGTCCACCTGGTTAATTGAGCGAATCTCTCAGAGGCACTTAGATGATCACTCATACATACATATATTAGATATATTTACACATCGTAAACACATTTGATCTACTTTCACCCCAAGTTTGAAATGGTAAGCGTCTGGTTTGCAACAGATGATCGCTGTACTGATCGCCTAACTACCATTCACGATTCAAATGTCAAGTTTGCTGATTGATGCCCAATCAAAATCGACAAGAATGAGGTAGATACGCGTAGATAGATGTCTAACCACAAATTGAGGTAGATATAAATCTAAGAATTTCGAGAAAGCAAAACCCTAATTTTGTGCAAAACGCAAAGAATATTGGCAAAGGAAGAAAATGCAAATATTGTCAGACTGCGATCGCGTAGTTTGCAACTGCGCAACGAACTTTCGGCAAACTTTGCACATGCACACTAGGTCAATGTGCACCTGGTAGCGACCATGCTGATATTAGTGTGTTTCGCCTCCCCCCTGGTGGTTCTCAAGAATATGCTGACAATTTACGCCACCTCGTCCCATCCCCTAGTCAACGACAATTGGAGATGCGCAGGACAGAGACCAGTATCACGAAGCCACCTCTTATTCTTAGACTCAACCCTTCACGTTGCCTTGGAGTTCCCAACTGTACGACCACGGATATTATGCATCTAGCTGGTAACCTCAGTGACCTCCTCATTTCTCTCTGGCGTGGAACGATAGATTGTGCCGCTACAGATGATGTAACTACATGGGATTGGGCAGTACTCCATGACGCGGAAGCTTGGAGTGCACATGGGGAGTTGGTTGCACAAGCGGGTCCGTTTCTTCCTGGTTCTTTTGATCGCAGAAAAACTCAACACAAGTTAGTTATAAAACTTAGGAATTCCAACTGTAAACCGTTAGTCTCGCTTCTGGCCTTTTTGGAACACTCACTTTTTCAGATCCCTCTGCACAAGCGCCAGGCATTTCTGGACACCAAGTGACTAGTACGGATGGCTTGTGTGCTATTCCTGCAAATGATACCGGCGAGATGTCCTTATCGTATGGTGCTAGTCGTGCTTCCACCTTGGGAGCACTTGCGAAACAAACACGCGAGAGCGCCGATTCTCAACGCTTTGTATGTCGATGCAAGCGGGCCCAAGAGTGTGGAACCTGAACAAGTGGTATGTGTTCATATTCAAACACACACAAGTCTCACTATTGTTTTAAAGATCCGTCCTGATGACGACCCTCTGCACACTCCCAATGACTAACATACACTTCCCCCCGACAACGAACCTCTGCACACTCCAACAACAAACTTTGAGGACTATCGCTGAGGATTATCGCGACTATGGGACGGACTATTGAGAATTTTAGCATATGGCCGCACTTTGTAACTTTGAGGACTTACTGGAGTCACCAGACTTTGACGACTTTAAGCACGTAGTTGTACCTTCACTTAATATGAGGGAATATACCTACTATTATTGGACTTCCAAGACCGAACTTTGAGGACTTGCCACCCACGACTTTGAGGACACTTTGAGGACTTACCACGAGACTTTGAGAAATTACAACGACTTTAAGGACACTTTGAGGAATTACCACGACTTTAAGGACACTATGAGGACTTACCACGACTTCAAGGACGCTTTGAGGAATTACCACGACTATGAGGACACTTTGAATACTATGACGACTTCAAAGACACTTTGAGGACTTACCACGACTTCAAGGACGCTTTGAGGATTTACCACGACTTTAAGGACTTACTAGACTTACTTGACTTTGGCGATTTTAACCACATAGTCGTACTTTCACTTGATATGACTCTGAGCACAATTTTTGGACTATACCTAATATTAATGGACTTCCAAGACCGATGACTATATTCACACTGATTATTTACCAAGTGTCTGACCGCTCTGAATGTATTATGACTTTGAGGACACGGTCACACTTCCAAGACTCACCACATTCACACTTTCCTTACTAAGCTTATGAAGATCAACTTCTCCTGTAAAACACATCCTTCAAATCGATGATATTGTCAAAAGTCCACTGTTGGTTGAAGCCAACAATTGTGCAAGTGTCTCCTTACCTAATGCGTGTGGCCGATTCAAATCCATTTATTTGACCCCGCCGCTCGTCCTTCTTTCCTCTTAACTTCTTTCGCCCCATCTTGAATTTGCAAAGCTCGTAACATTACGAGCTAATAGCATATCATAACCAACCCCACGCTTAGTTTTATCTTAAATAAGTGAATTCCTCGTTGATATACAATGCCACAGCACGACCAACCGGACAAGAAGCCAAGGCTTCAGCACGCCGATCTTTCCGAATCTAATCTTACCGAACAGGAAAAGCAACGCGAACGTCAAAGACGATGGCTCGCCAACGAGAAGCGCGATCCTGCTCGGGCGCAAGAGATCAAGGAAAGGAACGCGGCCAACAAACGTGCATGGAGAAAGCGAAAGAAGGAGGAAAAGGAGAAGGCCGACCAAACAGGCAACGCAGGCCCCGCCGAAGGACAAGGTCCTGCGAAGAAACAGCGTGTTTCCTCTCCCGAAACACATGCTGAGGCGGGACCGTCCAACTCAGCCCCAGACGATATCCCTATCGACCCAATCCTCCTCAACCAGGAGGAAACCCTTCCTCAGGCGGGACCTTCTAACTCAGGCCCGGACCATATCCCTATCGACCCACTTCTCCTCAACCAGGAGATTGCCGCGCCTACTCCCACTCTCCCTCTAATGCGCGATGCTGAGGTGATGACGGATGCGCCGGAACATTTCGTCAATCTGCCTGTCGAAATCATCCCTGTACCTTCTTCGCCTACCTTCTCTACCCTTACCAATCTCGACTCTCGCGACCGGGCGACTCCCATTATCGGCACTCAAGTACACGAAAAATCAGACACCATCGACTGGTCTGATGGATCCACGACGGTACTACCGTGCATCATGAGGGATGGCGTCAATATATGCCAAGAAGACGCCGACACAGTGGCTTTCTTTGCTTCTCTCCCGGAATCGCTTCCAGAGACCTCTAAAAACGTCGTGCATTTACATTACAAGGACTGGCGCACAAAGAGCCGACAGTTGTGCGACGAGATCTCTGCGGCGATTCGGGTAAACAAAGCCGTCGTCATTCGGAACATAAGCACACCCGAACCTGCAACGTTGGATCTAGACTACCTCGAAGATCGCGGGATGTCAGACTTAATGCACGTCGTCATACATGGTATGATTATTTTAATTTTGTATACTCATCACACGATCTAACCTTGTTACAACAGACGCTGAACAACGTACCAAGGATTTCACGTTTCCCCACCAGCATGCAACTCTCGAAGAGTTCGTGAACAACATACACGATCCTAACAAGATCCAGTGTATTCTAGACGTTGGATACGGACAAGGTGGTCTCCCGTCAGCTCTAAGGTTCGTACCCATATCATTATTCTAATCCATCACACTACTAAGTTAGCTGACCCGTCCATTATTAGCACTCTCGACAGCGGTATCGTCAACGGATGGAATCAAACTACCGTTGACTGCCCCGTCGGTGAAAAGGTCCACCCGGATAACTTCACCGTACACTCGTGGGCGTTGATTCATAGCCCCGCGTTTTGGACACATCCGCACCACGACTCGGATGGTAGCCTGACATTCGTGCAAGTCGAAACAGGCGAAAAAAAATGGGGCCTGTGGCGACACGTTCACGAGGACATGCTCACACGGACCCACCTCTCCGAAATAGCCCCCGAACTCACGGATCTCTATCAAAACCGCAAGAAAATACAGGAGACTTGGCACGGAGAAATTGTCACTCTCTTACCCGGTGACATGCTGTGAGTACATTGTTATTTTATAAGGATTTTTACTCATAATTACTAGTATACAACCTCCAGGCCAATTCCACGCGGTTTATACACCAGTAACTTCGTTTGCCACCGGAGGGCATTTCTACAACTACGAAACCATGCATCTAACGGAACTTTCTCGATACATAGACCACAAGCAAGGAAGGACCCTCACTAACCAAGTCCACGAGCATTCTCTGGAAACTTTTCAGCGAATGGTCATTAACTTACCGCGCATATCGCGTCGTATTAGTGAGTCTATTTCTACTTGTACAACGTTGGACACTTTTGACATAATTTTTCAGAGCTATACAGCAGGCCTTTGATTGCTCTTTGCATCATGGTCTTCGATTGCAACAAATATGTTGCCGCCGGCACTGAAAAGCCGAAGTTCAAGACGAACACCACAAAGCCGGCGCATGATATCGCCAACGCGATCATAAAGAACTTCTGGAAGGACCTCAAGAACGCAACTAGCGTGTATCGCAAGAAGCAGATACATGGCAGCAATAGCCAGACGCATCCGGGTGAACCCATTAGTAGAGATGAACTGCTGAATTGCTTGAAGCGCTTCACTGCGCTGTAGTGTAGTTACTATATATTTACTTAAAATTGGATTTGACATGCTGTATGAATAGACTGTACAATACATTCTTATTAGGTGGGATGTGCAGGTATGACCGAGAAGTTAAACAATCGTGAATGTAACGCTATATTATAACTCTTCAATTATTTTGCGAGTCACATTTGTGTTTGATACATCATGGGAATTTATCTTGATCCTATTAGTAAATCTATAAGTTATGTTGGACGAAGAAATAGATGGAGCCGAAGTGAAATAATCGATACTGTCCGCACAGTGTCCTCAAAGTGTCCTCAAAGTGTCCGCAAAGTTTATAGTCACCCAAGTGTCTTCAAAGTGTCCTCAAAGTAGCATAGTCATCAAAGTGTCCGCAAAGTCGTATAGTCCGCAAAGTGTCCGCAGTGTCCTCAAAGTAGTATAGTCCGCAAAGTGCCGGCAAAGTGTCGGCAAAGTGTACTCAAAGTAGCATAGTCATCAAAGTGTCCGCAAAGTCGTATAGTCACCAAAGTATCAGTGAAGTGTCCGCGAAGTGTAGGCAAAGTGTCCTCAAAGTAGCACAGTCATCAGTGTCCGCAAAGTCGTATAAGTACTCACCAAAGTGTCCGCAAAGTTTCCACTGTAGTAATATCCAGATGCATCTGGGGCAGCCTATCAGCAGAGAAGAACTACTGACTTGTTCGAAGCGCTTCACCACTCTGTAGTATTTTTTACTAGATATATTACATATATTGGATTTTTCATGCTGTATAAATGCATGAATACCAACTACGGAATTGTCCAATATATTTTTAGTCGTGATACTCGTCAAATTCTAGTTAAACAAGTGTGAATGCAGCGCCAGATTATAAAGGTTCAACGTTTTTGCGAGTCACACTCGTATTATTACGCATTTGAATTGATTAGGATTCTACTAATAAATCTGTGATTTAAGTGTGCACGAAGAAATACATAGAGCTGAAGTGAAATAATTGATACTCAAAATGAGTCCTCAAAGTCAAACCGGGTCATCAAAGTGTCCTCCAAGTTCAACGACGTCCTCAAAGTCAAACCGGGTCCTCAAAGTCAAGGTACGTCTTCAAAGTCTCACGACGTCCTCAAATCGTTGTTTGAATCTATGAAAAATCCAGACAAGATACAATTGCACTATGATAATTCAGTGCACATTGTATAAATTTACGATAGTCTTGTCACGTGAACATTATCACGTGAAAATTATCACGTGATGGTTCAAAATGTGGTTCAATTTCAACTTCCGCTTCATACGTTCTCTTCCCATTCTACTTCCTTTGTTACACATCTTCTCACATCACATTGTCGTAGCTCCTAACGGGGGCTAAGAGCCGTCGCTCTGACACCATGTGAGAAGTGACATTCGTGTCTAGCGCCTTTATGGGCGCATATGGCTGTCGTCGACAGTCGCATGACGTGTCTGTTCTGTTTGCGTCACTCTTGCACGCGTCCCATCTCCTCGCCGTAGCTCCTTACGGGAGTTTTGAGCTGTCGCTCTGGCATGGCATGATGGGCGACTCTCGCACTTAGCGCCTTTATGGGTGCCTGGCTGTCGTCGACGGTCGTGCGATGAATCTGTTCGGTTCGTATCACTATTCGACGCATCACCTCTCCTTGCTGTGTCTGTCCCATTCGCGTCACTCTTGCACGCATCCCATCTCCTTTCTTTTCCTGTCCTGTTCGCGTCACTCTTACACGCGTCCCATCTTTTTGCCGTAGCTCCTTACGGGAGTTTTGAGCTGTCGCTCTGGCATGGCATGTTGGGCGACTCTCGCACTTAGCGCCTGTATGGGTGCCTGGCTGTCGTCGACGGTCGTGCGATGAATCTGTTCGGTTCGTATCACTATTCGACGCATCACCTCTCCTTGCTGTGTCTGTCCCATTCGCGTCACTCTTGCACGCATCCCATCTCCTTTCTTTTCCTGTCCTGTTCGCGTCACTCTTACACGCGTCCCATCTCCTTGCCGTAGCTCCTTACGGGAGTTTTGAGCTGTCGCTCTGGCATGGCATGTTGGGCGACTCTCGCACTTAGCGCCTGTATGGGTGCCTGACTGTCGTCGACGGTCGCGCGATTAGTCTGTTCTGTTTATATCACTATTCGACCCATCAGCACATCTCCTTGCTGTGTCTGCCACGTTCGCGTCACTCTTTCACGCGTCCAATCTCCTTGCTGTTTCTGTCCTGTTCGCGTCGCTCTTGCACGCGTCCAATCTCCTAGCTGTTTCTGTCCTGTTCGCGTAACTCTTGCACGCGTCCCATCTCCGTGCCGTAGTTCCTTACGTGGGTTTTGAGCTGTCGCTCTGGCATCGCACGATGGGTGACTCTCGCGCTTAGCGCCTTTATAGGCGTCTGGCTGTCGTCGACGGTCGCGCGATGTGTCTGTGCTGTTTGTATCAATATCTACTATATCTTCTTCAACATGTTATCAAAGCAATTGTAAGTAGTCTTGAAAATATTCCTGCGGACGCCTAGCAGAATTGAGTTATCACTCTGGAGATGAGCATTTCAACAAACACAATTAAGTGATCTGAGAGGACAGGGGAAGAATTGAACGTATGATTGTGTATCTATATCCCATGACAGAGCTGTTCCATGAATTCGAAAATAAACTTCCTCAAGTAGTTACAAGACAATGAACCGACTTTGGTGAATTGTAGACTCACCCACGATACACCTCATACATTCATTAAACATAGTATTTATAAGCAATGAAGCAGTTGATTCACCATATGTACATGGAATACTGATTGATATGTGGAGACATGCACCATCAACATAGTCACCACCTGTGATGTTCTGGCATATGGCCGCCACTATTACACATTACTGTGACTTCCTCGAGGTTTCACAAATATTCACGTATTTATCACACAAATTGCTTGATGCTTGGAAAAAATCATTTGTTGTATGTGGATATTGGAGTGCTAATGCATTTGTGCTCACAATGGCGGCCAAGCTAACAAGTAAAATAATGAATATCCACATGTTGCACAATGTACATGATTGTGAACGTGACTGCTCAAATTTGTGGGTGGCATAATGCACAATACTGATTCTGGACTGGCTCCTGTGGATATTTGTGCGTGGGAGAATACAATAGAGGGATTTCGGAATGGCCATGGTGGATATTTATTACTCTCGAGCATTATTAAAACAATCTCGCAAATTATTAATATATCATTCCCGGTCCAAACCAACAACAGGTACATGTATAATTAAGCTCTGATATTCAAGTGTTAGTTAGGTTATGGGGGTTCCTAGGGTCAGCCTAGGGTCGATTTCAGCTTCAGTTTCAAAAAATCTCATGTATCAGATATGGCCTTCTAGGACTCCCACTGTATATGGACCCCTTCAGTTCAATTTGCCAGATATCCCCCATGCATCAGATGTGGGAGTCCTGGACTCCCACTGTGCGTGGACCCCTCCACCCTTCATTAGTTGGACACTGCTCAGACATAGTGGGAGTCATTGACTGTCACTGCATATGGCCTTCCAGGACTCCCACTGTCTCTCAAGGGGAGACCACTGTGAATGGACCACAACACATTGAGGACATCATGCAAAGCACCACCTTGCATGTGAGCAAAAAGCCCCCACACAGTGGGAGTCCTGGAAGGCCACTGTTGATGTGTCATGAGATGATCAGTACACATTGGCAAATATCTTTGGGCTGGTGGTTAGTCAATCAGTTACCAGTTGGTCAGTTTGGCAGTGGCCTTCCAAGACTCCCATTGTGTAAGGACATTGTTCATCACACCCTCATTCCATAGTGTCCATGAGTGTGGCCTTCCAGGACTCCCACTGTTTGGGGGGCATTATTTATCACACACTCATCCCCATAGTGTACATGAGCATGTTCCATTACATAACATAACATAACATAAACATACCCTAACATAACATACACAGCCCAATAGTCTACATGAGTGTGGCCTTCTTAGAAGGCCATGTGGATGGACCACAAAATGAGGACATGATGGCAATCCCCCCACACACAGTGGGAGTCCTGGAAGGCCACACTCATGGACACTATGGAATGAGGGTGTGATGAACAATGTCCTTACACAATGGGAGTCTTGGAAGGCCACTGCCAAACTGACCAACTGGTAACTGATTGACTAACCACCAGCCCAAAGATATTTGCCAATGTGTACTGATCATCTCATGACACATCAACAGTGGCCTTCCAGGACTCCCACTGTGTGGGGGCTTTTTGCTCACATGCAACATCATCCAGCTTCATCTATCAGACGGCGTAATGGTCTGGGCCGAGCGTTACTTGGTTTGAACACTGACAAGATTGCCGCTCACCCATGTGCTGATGAAATCAAACTGCGGCTGACCACACAGCCAGCCCAATCACTGGTGAGACAGTGCTACTATGAGAGGACACTGAGGTGCTGGGAAGCAATCTGTTCGAAGGTGCGTATGTACATTTCGTAGGCCAACGACCGCCAACGCCCAGCTAGGCGCACTATTTTGGGGTCTACTTTCAGCACACACTGCTTCACCATGGGGTGGATATCACCTAGTTTGTCTCACCACGAGAACAAAGGGTCATTTTGAAGGGCCGGTACTAGGTGAGAATTAGTTCTGTCGTATAGGTGGTGGCTGAATAGGTACTGAGTTGGATGACCCGGTAGGTGCATTGGATAGCTGTCCAGACTGCACAGGCAGACCTGCTTGTGGTGCCGGGTTGGTGGAAGAACACTAGGTGCCGGGTTATTGGTGGGAGGTATGTTCGAGCAGGCAGATGCAGGTCCCGGCCTCTGAGTTGAAGGAGGCGATGGCAGAAGGTTTGATTGTGTAGGCCTACTAGCAGCGGTTCCTTGGCTGCTCTGTGTAGTGGTGCTGGAGAGGGTTGCTTGAGAACTGCCGCTCCCTGGGAGATTCAGGCCTAAGTGCTGGTGTGTTATTGAAGAAGGAATTAGAATTGAATTATTCAAAAATCAAAAAATACGAGAACGAGCAAGTATATCTGTGTAGGTACGAGTGAGTAGAATGTGTGGAACAGAGAAGAGAACAATGAGGAAAGGAGCACTCTGGAACCAGCACCTTTCACATGGCATTTAACCACAGTTTGACAAAGATTTAGCTAGCTTTATTTAATGTATAATATTAATAATATATATCATAATTGTAGAACATATGATAAAGGAATAAATAGTTACACTACGTGGGTAGGATCTGCCAAAGCTGTAATATTGACAAGCTTATGATACTGACTTAGGATCTACTAGCATACTGGTGTGTTGTTATCATATCCTATCAAGTTGCTGATTTACTGCTGAGCATGTCTGGCTTTGGATAGTCGGCTTCCAATGGCAGATTCTGCCATCAATGACAATGTGCTATGTTATGTTCTGATATCAAATTATCATGGTCTGCCAAGTTGCTGATTTACTGCCAAGCATGTCTGGCTTTGGATAGTCAGCTTTTTATGGCAGAGTCTGCCTTCGAAGACAATGTGCCAGGGACTGGTATCAAATTATTTTACCTTATCAAGCTGCTCACCCTTAACCAAATATACCTGCTATTACATGGGCAGCTCCTGATGGTGGAAGCCACCATCTAGGTTAAGATCTCACACTCAATTACATCACCACAGCAGTTAGTATATTTTGTTTGCAATAGTCCACGTCAATTGCATTAGGAGACAGTACAGCTACAAAATAATGAATTAATTAACATCAGCAGCAGCTAGTTCTTGCAAGGCAGCACATTTTTCCCAAATCTTCGACAGTGCACTGTCTTTGCTGATAGGGTGCTGTGAAGAAGAAGAATTAGGAAAAATGCGACTACATAAAGTAAGTTAGATAGCTTCAAGTTGATGAGATGGATCATGAACCGTGTCCACCACATCATGAGGTCAGCCACCTCCTCACTCTCATCAGGATCCTCCAGCAAGTCAAGAATGCTATGGTAGAAATGTTCAGAGTTGGTGACTGTGTCTGTGCGTGAAAATACAGATGACGAGCTCAATGAAAATCAAGCCTAAAGGAATAATCAGCAGGCTACCATGTACAATCAAATTTACATGCTTGTGTAGCAATATATGCCAGGGATCCTCGAGTCACAGATTTCATACCATAAAGGGAAGCATTGCTGGAGTGCATAGCCTTGGGCTTCTTGTCCACTGAACTCGGAGATGTAAAGACATGTTTGAAACCCTGAAAATAACTTAAATTTAAAACTTCAGCCTACGGTAAGAACTGAACCTATTATTAGGTTCAGCGTTCGGCTGATGCCTCGGATTTGTGAACCCGTCTGGACCCGTTCGAACGCGTTCGAACGGTTCTTTCCTTCTGTCTATGATCCGCTTGAGGTCCTCAGCTTATTGCTATCCATCTATCCTAATATTTTTTCTGATCACCTGGCAACAAACTCATATGGCCATTGGCAGTTCTGGGAGCATTGATCTCCAGAACGGCTCTTACTTCACGACCAAAAGACTGAATGCATTTCTGTTAGTGACGTCTAACTTCCTTGCTGTCAAAACTCGTGTCGCAAATGACACCGCAAATCGAAGACCTCACCAGGAGCTCGACGAGTACCTTGCTGCCCCATTAGAAGATGTTGAGAATATAGTGGCGTGGTGGGGCGTGAGTTTTTTCGCATCGTGTTTCCTTGCAAGTTGACTTAAAATGCCTTTAGCACCATTCCATTCAATATCCCACCATCTCTCGCATTGCAAAGGATTACCTCGCTATTCAAGGCTCTGCCGTCGCATCTGAACGAGCATTTTCGAGTGGCGGCATCACTGGGACCACGCGCCGTAATCGGTTGTTGCCAACAACATTTGAGGCCCTACAGCTGTTGAAAAGTGGGTACCGTCAAGGCCATATTTCCGCAACGGTTCAAGCTGAGTTTGCTGCTGCTCACGAACACTCTGCCATGGACGAAATTTAGCTACTCATTTACTGTTCATGTATTTCTTGCAATTTTTGTCAATTTATATGTAGCGTTTGAGTGTTTGAACGCGTTCTGAACTCGAACCGAACGCTTGTGAACGTGTTCATCAGCGTCTGGTCCAGCATTCGTCCTCCTTGCCTGAACGCGACCGATGGTTCAGTTCGGTGTTCGCATTTAGAGGCCTAAGAACCGAACCGAACCGGACTTCGGCACCACTAGAATGCAGAACAGCGTGGGACTTCATAACAAGGTCGTGCCCTACGGCAATGGAGACCGACATAGGACGACAGCATACTCCCGTTATACATCTTGGATACCTTCGTTTTTTGTCATGTTAGTTTAGAATTAAAATATCATTTAAGACCTTCCTGTGGGGGGTGCCTTTGGCACTTGTCAACATATGTAGAGGAGCATTACATTTTGTGACAGAAATCTAATATGGTGTCATCGCAGCAGGCAAGGTTCAACAGCATACTCGTCTCAATTTCATGGATCGCTCTGATTTTGCCCGATTTATATTTCGATTTAAGATGCTATTCAAGACCTTTTCATATGAAGTACCCTTTGGGACCAGTCAACAAACCCAGTATAGCATTAGACTCAGCAACAAAATTGTGAATGCCATCATTGTAGCAAGTCAGCACAACCTTTTGGACTTGGTCCAGAAAGTCAGGCTAATGGACACTCTGGGGTACCTCTGTCACGGACTCTGGTGGTTTTGTATGGGTCCACTCTGGGGGTAACTCTGGGGGCATGTCAGCCGCTCGGCTCAATTTAGTCGGAGTTGAATTATGTCTGCGGTTCTCACTGGCTTGCTGTACCTTCCCAATGTTCCTCCCGCCCCTCCTGCCCTCAGTGTTTGTGGCTGACAGCGTTGAGGCTAATATCAGCTACCACAAGGTGTGCGGCATCAAGTGCGTTGGGCGGAGAGGCAGGCAAAAGACACTGGGTGCAGGATGGGCGGGAGGGGGAGGAAGAAAAACTCCGACTGAATTGAGCTGAACGGCTGACACTCCCCCAGAGTGGACCCATACTTTACCCCCGGAGTCCGTGACAGAGGTACCCCCAGAGTGTCCATTTCCCAGACGTTCTCACTTGGTCGAGCTTTTTCGGGACCTTTCCAAGCGGACTGTTAACAGCAAACTTAAGAATCAAATACATTCGCTAGTATCCTACCAGAAAATTGAGATACAAAGAAACAAGAGAACTGAGAGTAAAGTAAGGTCAAATTGTTGCACACATGCCGCATAGTCTAATTCTAATGAACAATTACAGGTGGGCGTGCGGGGGTGTCAGTGACATGAGTACATGGTAATGATCATGGTGAACATCCAGAGGTCATCTGAAAACAAAAAGCTCTAGCACCTACTGAGCTTAAACACCATGAATTAGAAGTACAGATATTTGTCATGATCTTCTGCATCCCAGTCATCTGCACCCTCTACTCCTTTGTCTTCATCATAGTTTGCGTCTTCATCTTCATCTTGGTCTTGGTCCTGATCGGCGTCTTCATCTTCTTCCCCATCATCGTCACATTCCCCCCTTGCTCTGTCATCGCCATCATCACCACCATCGCCATTACCAATATCTCTTCCATCCTTATAGGGCGGAATACGGCTCTCCCAATCCCCGTTGTAGCCATTCTGGTCTTCCTCTGACATTGGGTCATCCCCAGGTCCTTTGTCCATGCAAGCCTTCATTATCTCCCGCAAGAACTTTGGATGTCCAATTCCATGGTACGTGTACCACATGAACATGTCTCTGTCCATGAATCTGAGCGGTCCATAGTTTGAGTGAGGACGACAGGATGGGATGCTGTACTTACATGCCAACATAGTAAGCTTCCCAGTCATCTAATTCGCCGCACTGACGTGCGAATGACTTTCCATGGCGAAGGGAGGTGGTTCTGCGGCCAGAAGCAAAAGCTGGGATCAGGTGCGCACCCCGGATGACCTGACCAGGGTCCAGAAAACCAAAGGCATCACAGTCAGATTCCTCGATGAATGCGACCTTTGGAAGCCGAGCACAGCTCATCCCTGATTGATGGTCGCTCAAAGGTGCCAACCATCTCACAAAAAGAACCTCAATTTGGTGTTTTTTGACTCGACCTTCAATATTAAGCCATGCATTCATGTGATAAATGCCCAGAACTCAGGCATACCAGTATGCATGTTGAGGCTTTGTTTCGCCAGATAATACCATGACATCACAGTGAGTCCAAGGATTGACAGTGTCATACTCTCGTCTAAGATCGTAAGTCGTGTAATGGACCTGTGGGTTGAATGATGGTAAGCCAGTAAATGTCACAACACGCGCCAAGTACCTGCATAGTTTGCACGGGGTATAGCCTATTATCTGAAATTATGACTGAATTCCGCTCCTCATCTGTGAATGCATGGTCACAGTAGCTGACATCTAACTTTCGAAATCAATACAGCACATGGTCCTTGAGTTTCGGTACAAATTCCTGTACCTCATGAGCAAGATGAACTATGAGAGGACGCCACCACCTACTGCCACAGCTGGATCATCCTCATGATCTCATAGGAATCTGAATATGTCCAACGGGTTGTTGCAGCTAAGTTAACGTATGTAGTGGTGATCTTGAAGTCCTGTAGGCAAGTCGACCGGTGCCCCCTGGCTAGCATATGAACTGCAGCCTTCTTCCGTGACTCGCCGAAGAACGCGACGACAATACTCATGCCTGGCAAGTTGCACCAGGGTATCTAGTTTATTGGTCAGTGGATAGAACACTTTTAGCGCCCTATGGGCCAATTCTCCCTGGCCCAAAATCAGATTGAGATGACAAGATGTAAGTGGGAGCACGTACGATTTGTGAAGTGAAGGAGTCTATGGTCCCAAAAAGTTGGATAGACTGTAAATAGTCTCCCATGGCGTGAAATTTGTAAGTATTCAAATTAAACTTCTTGGCCTTTCAGCCACCACTTCCTACACCTGAATTATTAGAACCAGAGTGTTCATGGGCAGCCTTGTGATCGTGGGCAGCCTTCTCTTTCAGTAATTCTAAGGTGGTGAAAGAAGCACAGGTAACATCCCGGAACTTGCACAATTGACTAGAGAGGTGCTTGAAGGTCTTATCCAAAGTGGACAAGGTTGTTTCTGAATGCATCCTTAGTTTGGCAAGGGCATGCCATTGGGAAAACTTGTACAAAAGTGATTGTACAACCACATCGTGGTCCTCTGGGAATAGCCCTTCAAAGACCGGAATAGCGCACTGAGATAGAAGTCAACTAAATACGTGGCAACTGAATTGAGAGGACAAACCTGCAAAATGTCTTCGAAGTCTCTCGCTGCAAGCCGTTTCATTTCCGAGGTATTATTGGTGAATTTGCGTATGACGCCATTGCCATAGGACGGAACTTGGCGAAATCTACATTTGATACCATTACTTTTAAATAGGTTGGGAGAATGCCATATAACAAACCTGTCATCAAAAGTTGCAACCAGCCGTTCGCCGCCTGGGAGTGTGTAGAGTAGACGTATGAGATGGGTGAACAGCGCTTTCCATGTGCCTAGCTCAATTTCGTGCATGAAATCAACGACGAGCATGCGAAAGGTGTCAAATCCCAGGGGTCCGAGTTTTTCCGCAAACACATTCTAGCTCAAAGTCAGGTACTGACGAAAGCAATTGATTTCAAAGGCACTCACCATGGTAGGCACCCATGACCCTTCTCCAAGTGTTGCCTGCACCTTTGAGCCATCGACGGTATGTCCTGATCCATAGATGAATCCATGAGCTCTCGTTACACTATCCAGACAGTAGGTCCTGAGGTTAGCTACACGGCCTTGTATGTCCTTAAACAGGCCCATAAGGTCAAATGAGGCTTTTGGTGTGAGACAGTGTGGACACAGACAAGAGCCCGTGTCCTTTATTGTCACTATCAAAACCCTGGAACATTGATTAGTATTTAAACAATGAGACAAAAAAAACTAGCACACTTTTCTGGATAGTTAGCAGAGTAAGTGAATATGCATGGAAATACCCTTCTTAATATGCCGTCGGGACACTGAAGTACAATCCCATGATGGTAGGCTTCAAGGAAGTCGGTATCTAGTAGATGTTTCCAACATGCATGGAACAAGTCCCGCTGACAATGCGTGTGGAGGGCCACCATACCGCTTTTTGATATCTGAGGTAAGCTGTTTATGACGTCTTTGACACTATCTGGAAGCTAGAATATAGTGTGAGAGATGTACAACGCCGAAGACTGTTAACCTACCAAAGGTAAAAATCCGACCAAATGACACGCACATACTTAGTTAAATTACCAAAATAGAGATAAACAGGCCAGGCCTTGGCTGTTCTGAAGGTCGCCAGATGAGTCACGTCAGAGAAGAACATAAGTCCAGCGATGACGTGTTCGAGTGAGCAGTTGGGTTCCTTTGGCTGCCTTTGCAGGTCATCCTGGGCTGCTAACCAGGAATCAGAAGTATAGAGCTCGTCAAATATGTGCTCTTGATGGCCGTCCAGAGGATCTCTCCACAGACGCTTGAAGGGCAGAAGGTGGAACACGTTGGCCTGGATGTCAGCAAATGCAGAATGAATCACTCCTACGAGCGGCCTATAATGAAATCCCGGAATGTTAAATGACCTAGATGGCTCGTCCTTGGACTTTGTAGGTATGTCAAGGGTAATACTTGTCTCTAACCAGTCATCCAGAAAGATGACAGTCCCCTTTCCTCCATTATTGTCCAAAGTGCGCAAGCTCTTCTTGACCAAAAACCCATCCAGGTCCCTCGGATTGAAGTCCTTTGCCTGAATCACGTCTTTAACAAGGCGTGATACTTCAGCCTCTGATTTGTGATGACTGCTGGTGTTCATCCATGCCATAAGGCGGTAGACAGTCATGTTAGGGAAGGGATGTGGTGGTGCAGGGGATGATTCAGGCTCCGAGGCATTGTCGGTTCTTGGACTCGAAGTAGCCAGTAACGAAGAAGAGATGTATTTATCAGGCTCAAATGAGGGACGCCTAGGATATTGCCAACAGAGTCCAATTGTGTTGAAAGCAGTTTGAAGAGAATCGCGCAGAGTTAAAAGGACTCTTCAAATCCTGCTGCAAGGAGCACTCTGAGTCTCAGAAGACAGACTGTTATTCCCCAAAGAATCTGAGAGGTTGATATCTTCGTCGGGGGGTAGAAGATCATGGAAATCTCTTGGGACCGGCCTGAGCTTGCGTTGCAAAGGGTGTTGACCTGTGACTGCTAGTGATTAATGAGGGCTATGATGATAGATACAGAGTGACAGGAAGGTACACACCTGGGGCGTCATGGTCTCACTCATCAGTATCCTCCATTGCAACATCCAAGATGTCAGAGTCGAAGATCAATGAGTAAGTTGCCATACTGACATGAGCAGCATTGGCGGGGTTGGTAGGCTGATGTAGGGTGCCAAACACCCTATGTTCGCACTGAGCTATAGGTTTCAAACAACTGGCATTCTTGGTAAATCGGATTGGTCTGAGCTGGTACAGGTTGGAGGGTAGTGAGTGATGTGAGTGTGTTGTAGCGACCTATGAGATTAGTGACTTACCCTACTACTAGGAGCACCACTACCGTGACTAGTTGTGAGTTGTAAGGATCTTTGCAAAGTTTGAGTGGATTCCTGTGCCTGGTTTCGCCTTCTCTCAGTAGCTAATGTGCTTTCCTTGTGGTAATGCTTGCAGATAGAACGATGCCTGCTTAGTCCACGAAAGTCTGTATCTCTCTCCCAAGAACAACACGGTGCACCACAGAACACCATTGACAGGATGAAAATGACAAACAGAATCCAAGATGATCGTGAGAGACGCATTACCAGTTGTGATCATAAGGGTAGTAGTACTACCTATTCGATTTGTATGAACAAGCTTACTATTATGTCTCCTTGTTGGGCATTGCCATATATATATATCATCATAGGACTTGCTCGTACAAAGCTATACTGTACTTGCATATGCGGCCAGTTTGCTATGAGGCCTCAAGGAAACTTGCAAGGGATAAGACACAAGCAAAACTTGAATTTTCAAGTCCAGGACAACGAGATATAAATGGTGCTGTACTTCAGGTGACATCATACAAGATAAGCGAGTTGGTAAGATAAAATAAGCTAGGAAGTCACAGAAAGATGCAGCCTCCTCAAATCACCCCTATGCCACCCACCCTACAGATTTATATTCCGGCATTAGACAACTTGCCTTTGTAACTCTCTGCGCCCATGCATCTTCCTCGTGCTTCAAGAGTAACAGGAGTTGAGTGTACTGGCGGACATGAGTCCGCGCTGCGAGGTAGCTTGAATACATGCTGTCAATGCTTAATTTGGTAAATAGGGTATCCTGCTCATTGTCTTCTATGTTGATTCCGTCAAGTGCCATCTGAAACAGACTCAGTGCTCGCTGCTAAGCAAAACCATGGGATTCTCATACCATATATGTCTGCTTCTCTCGTTTTTGCTCAGCACTTTCGATGTTTGAAATTTGAATATCGACTTCGGGGAAGTCGTTCATGCTGACGTGAAGAAAGTCTTGGGCGCTTTGTGATAATGATGGCATTGATGATGGCATTTTGATAAGTTTAAGTAGAAATGTTTCAATCAAGATCTATTTAAATATTTAAATGAGATTTTGATCAGAGCATTCAGTGTTTTGAATTTCTACTTACAATACAAATTGATACTGTAAATTACCACTACTGCTGTCCAGGGTCGTGTCCTTCTCAGCTGGGTGTTGCGTGATGTAGTAATGATGGCAGCTTGCATAAGCTTTCTGCCCTTTGTAAGGGTTCAAAAATAATACTCTGGGGGGACGAGTGAGGATGGCATTTAAATCAATCCGATTTTGGGTCCACGCAGGGCCAGAGTGTGCTGCATTTGCCAATACACAAGGGAAGACAATTTCATATAACGAATGAGTGGAAAAGGAACCAATCTCTGAAGCACTAGTAAAGTCTGGGCATGAGGAGGAATTCACTGTCAAGACTAGCAACAGTCACCTCGGTGGATTGAATGTGTATCTTCTCTGCGGGCATAAAGCAATTCATCCAAAGAAGATAACTTGCTCAAGATAAATTAATGCTGGGCATAGGTAGTGCCCTGCAACTGTGTGTCCTTCAGTGAAAATTCAATCGGAGTATCGAAACTGGCTAAGTTACCGCTCAACAAAATATGATGCTTGGAAGTTGGGATCCCATCTCAATCCAAGCATCTACCTGTGAGATGCGAGAGGTGCCTACACAGGACATCAACAGTTGGGGTAAAAAGGACAGGCTGACGGAAATGCAAACAGAAATAAGTTGCATCCAAGGTCGAAGTGTCTCCTGCGGGAACAAGTCAGCCAAGAACGGTAGAACCAACACATATTACAGTGACCTATCTCCGTATAATACGAGGGAACGGACGTGCATAATATCCCATATGATACGAGCCAGCGGACCATGGGCCCATGATAAAAATATCCTCGACTATGACGGATGGGCTGGGAGGCAAATTATTCCTGATGGAGGTGGGTGGGCCCATACAGGGAATATATAGAGTAGATGAGTGGGCCAATGTACATGAATATTAGGTAGACGGGTGGGCCGAGGTAGTTGGATATTATGCAGATGGGTGTATTAAGGTAGATGTGTATGAGATAGATGGGTAGGTACTTGTTATCACATTCACGGGTGGGCCCAGACACATATTAAATTAGACAGGTGGGCTGAGGGTGGTATAAAATATAGATGGGTGGGCCCATGTGTATCATAATTGTAGACATGATGGAGCTGAGGTAGTTGTACATCAACCAAATCAGAGGAGGTAATAAATCAAAGTTACCAAGTTCCCGGAGCAGCAGGTGATCTCCTGACATGGCCTTTGATGGTGCACAGGTTGTCTTGCAGAATTTGGAATCCGAGGTGCAAAGCTTGTGTCGCTGTATGAGAAGCCAAGTTTTGATTACCAACCTTTGGGTCAACCATACTCAGAGGAGGTAATAAATCAAAGTTACCAAGTTCCTGGAGCAGCAGGTGATCTCCTGACATGGCAGTGCGAAGCTTGTGTTGCCCTACGAGATGCCAAGTTCCGACCACCCAAATTTGGGTCAACTGTACCAACTTCTGAGTGCCGAGTGCCGAAGCCCGAGACCCGAAAATATGTACACAACATGTCCATTTTTGACTCACTGCACAAATCACCAAGTTTTGAGTGCCAAAGCATGAAACTTGAAACCCAGTGTGCAACATGTTGATTTTTCATTTATATCACACAAATCATCGAGTGCCAAGGGCCGAAGCCCGAGACCCGAGACCCGAAAATATGTATGCAACATGTCCATTTTTCACTTGTTGCACAAATCACCAAGTTTTGAGCGCTGAAACCTGAAACTCAAAACCTGGCATGCAACATGTTGATTTTTCATTTATAGTACACAGATCATCAAGTTCCGAGTGCCGAGGGCCGAAACCCAATGCCCGAGACCCGAAAATATGCACACAACATGTCCAATTTTCACTCATTGCACAAATCACTGAGTTTTGAGTGCCGAAACTCGAAACCCAGCATGCAACATGTCCATTTTTCATTTACATTACACAAATCATCGAGTTCCAAGTTCCAAGTGCCGAGACCCGAAGCCCTAGACCCGAAAATATGTATGCAACATTTCCATTTTTCACTCACTGCACAAATCACTGAGTTTCAAGTGCCAAAGCATGAAACTTAAAACCCAGTGTGCAACATGTTGATTTTCATTCATATCGCACAAATAACCAAGTGCCAATTTGTCCAGTTCCACATATCGAGTCCCGAGTTTCGGGACCCCCGAACCCCGAAACCCGGCAGTCCACAATTTTGGGGTTCGGGGGTTGGTAAATTGTTTATGGATATCCAAAAGGTTGATTCAAACATTTTTGAAAAATGTCATCTCAAATGTCAAGTCCTGAGCTCTGGGTTTCGGGACTCAGCACCCAGCACCCGGCACTCGGGGTTCGGGGGTCAAAAAATGTGTATGGATATATGAGTATTTCCTGCGTTCCAGGTTTCGGGACTATTTTTCAAAAATGTTTGAATAAACCTTTGTATATTCATAAACATTTTGCCAACC
This sequence comes from Suillus plorans, assembly GCF_016647745.1. NCBI lineage: Eukaryota > Fungi > Basidiomycota > Agaricomycetes > Boletales > Suillaceae > Suillus > Suillus plorans. Next base: position 271,845 of record NW_024537448.1, on the reverse strand, counting down.
CCTGAACCCCGAAATTGTGGACTGCCGGGTTTCGGGGTTCGGGGGTCCCAGAACTCGGGACTTGATATGTGGGACTGGACAAGAATATCTTTGTTTTAAGTGTTGTGTTGAATATCGAGTTCCAGGCTTCGGCACTTGGGACTCAGTAATTCAAATGTTTGCTACTCGCAGAGGTAACAGGCCGAACCCCAAACCCTGAGACCCGAAAATATGTATGCAACATTTCCATTTTTCACTTGTTGCACAAATTACCGAGTTTTGAGTGCTGAAACTCAAAACTCAAAACCCAGTGTGCAACATGTTCATTGTTCATTTACATTACACAGATCATCAAGTTCCGAGTGCCGAGGGCTGAGACCCGAAGCCCGAGACTCGAAAATATGTATGCAACATTTCCATTTTTCACTTGTTGCACAAATCACCAAATTTCAAGTGCTGAAACCCGAAACTCAAAACCGGGTGTGCAACATGTCCATTGTTCAATTATATTACACAAGTCATTGAGTTCTGAGTTCCGAGGGCCAAAACCCGAACCCCGAAAATATGTGCACAACATGTCCATTTTTCACTCACTGTACAAATCACCGAGTTTTGAGTGCTGAAACCCGAAACTCGAAACCTGGCATGCAACATGTTGATTTTTCATTTACATTACTCAAATCATCGAGTTCCGAGTGCCAAGGGCCGAGACCCAAAGCCCAAAACCCAAAATCATGTACACAACATGTCCATTTTTCACTCATTTCACAAATCACCAAGTGTCGAGTGTCAAAACCTGAAACCCGGTACTTCAAATGAACACAAATTGTATTTGTATGTATTATCCATTGGTGTAGGGCTCAAATAACCTGGGAATTGTATTTGTCAGTACTCGGTACTTGGGACTTGGTACTCGGCACTCAGTGATCGGTGGTCAGTGGTTGGTACTCGGGACTTGGGACTTGGGACTCGGGACTCGGGACTCGGGACTCGGGACTCGGGACTCGGGACTCGGGACTCGGGACTCGGGACTCGGGACTCGGGACTCGGGACTCGGGACTCGGGACTCGGGACTCGGGACTCGGGACTCGGCACTCAGTACTCGGCACTCGGTGATCGGTGGTTGGTACTTGAGACTCGGTAGTTTTTCCCTGATACCCACCAAAAAACCCACACCCACAAGGTGGGTGTGGGTATATCATGGGGTATGGGTGGGGGTAGTGCTACTCATACCCTGGGGTTCACCCACGCTATTCCCTATCAGTACTCAGTACTCGGCACTCGGTGATCAGTGGTCAGTGGTTGGTACTCGAGACTCGGTAGTCAATATAGGCGAATAATAATGAAAAATGACAGTTGTAGTCCACGTCAAGGTGAGTGACTTGGTAGTCTTTCCTTGTCATTCAGCAAAACATCAGCAATAATGAAAAAATGAAAGTTGTTATTATGCTTAACTTCCTTACCAAAGGTTGTAGTCCAAGTCCAGGTGAGTGTAGTGGTAGTCTTTTCTTGTCAATTGGTTATCTTGTTACTCATTACGCAGTACTCAGTACATGGTAATTGGTACTCAGTATTTGGTTTTGATACTCGGTATCTGGGAATCAGTAGTCAGCTTAATGAAGGTTGTAGTCTGAGTCTAGATGAGTTTATTTGTAGTCTTTTCTCGTCCATTGGTTACCATGTGACTGAGATATAAGCTAAAGAAATCCAAAACATCAATAATGACAAATGAAATACATGTGTGCAGTAAGTGAGTGTAAAGATAAAAGAATGAATATTAATAGCGAGACTTGCACATTATGTCGAGATATCCAACATAACAAGCCTGTGATGTGATCAGAGACCTGGAATAACACCCATATACATCCATTATAATAGCTTAAAAGCTTAGAAATATTCATGAAGGATTGATGTAATGATAGGCAAAATGACATATGTGTGGAGAGTGACAATAGACATCTTTTATACAAAGTCACATTTATATATGATTCAGGCCAAAAATATCATTACAAATATGTAGGATAGATCGTAAACTACCCAAGGAACCCATACTGCCTACTGCCCTGAGGGTAGGGGGTGGGTAGAAGGGATATAGTGAAAATATGAGTTGACCCAGCATTAAAGTCCTACCACTGCTCAACTAACCATTTTCGATGCTTTGGGTCTTTGAAGTTTCCCACACTCAATTTCTTACCCATTTCACTTCCTCAGTACTCAATTCTTGGTTGATTTGTCTGTAAATTTATGTCTATGATACTTAAGATATTTGAAATGTACCCCAGGTTTCTGATTATGAAGATTCAATGTTTTGAAGGCATGGGCCCCTTATCAGGCGAAATGACAAGTATACACACTAGCTCACAAACTCCAGCCTATTGTGAGCTGATCTTGGTCATAAGAAGCAAGAATATAAGCTATGCTCATTATATATTAAAAGGTTGGATCATGGATGCAAGGGCAAGATACTGAAAATTGTATATTGACTACCGACCACCAACTACCAACTATCGAGTACCGAGCACTGACAAATACAATTCCCAAGTTATTTCAACCCTACATCAATGGATAATACATACAAATATAGAATCCATGTCCATTTGAAGTACCGGGTTTCGGGTTTTGGCACTCAACACTTGGTGATTTGTGCAATGAGTAGATGGGCATGTGGCATACATGTTTTTGGGCTTCAGGTTTTTGGATTCGGCCCTTGGCACTCAATGATCTGTGTAATGTAAATGAACAATGAACATGTTGCACACCGGGTTTTGAGTTTCGGGTTTCGGCACTTGAAACTTGGTGATTTGTGCAACAAGTGAAAAATGGAAATGTTGCATACATATTTTCAGGTCTCGGGGTTCGGGTCTTGGCCCTCGGCACTCGGAACTTAATGAATTGTGTAATGTACATGAAAAATGGACATGTTGCACACTGGGTTTCAAGTTTCATGCTTTGGCACTTGAAACTTGGTGATTTGTGCAGTGAGTGAAAAATGGACATGTTGTGTACATATTTTCGGGTCTCGGGCTTCGGGTCTCAGCCCTTGGCACTCGGAACTCGATGATTTGTGTGATATAAATGAAAAATCAACATGTTGCACACTGGGTTTCAAGTTTCATGCTTTGGCAGAACTCGAAGTTGTTGATTTAGATATCACCCGAAACCTGAACACCTGAATGTCAAATTTTCAGTGCCAAACCCCCAACCCTGACTGCTGGGTGCCGGGTGCTGAGTCCCGAAGCCTGGAACTCAGGATTTGACATTTGAGATGAACGAAATTTTTCAGACATGTTTGAATTAACCTACGTATATCTATAAACATTTCACTAACCCCTGAACCCTGAAAGATATTTTTATTGTCTTACATACCAAATTCCGAGTTCCAAGTTCCGGGACCCCCGAACCCCGAAACCCGGCAGTCCACAATTTCGGGGTTCGGGGGTTGGTAAAATGTGTATGGATATATGAAGGGTTGGTTTAAACATTTTTAAAAGATGTCTCATATCAAATGTCAAGTCCCAAGTTTTGATTTCCGGGTTTCAAGAGTGCTGAGTCCTGAAGCCCGGAGTCCCGAAACCCGGAGTCCTGAAACCTGGAAATCAAAACTCGGGACTTGACATTTGATATGAGACATCTTTCAGAAATGTTTCAATCAACCTTTCATATATCCATACACATTTTACCAACCCCCAAACCCCAAAATTGTGGACTGCCGGGTCTCGGGGTTCGGGGGTCCCGGAACTCGGAACTCGGGAAATTTGGGGAGATCAATAAAATTTGATTTACAATCGAGTTGATTGACAAACACATTGATTTACCCATGTTTAAAATATATTTTTGTTCTACATACCAAGTTCCAAGTTCTGGACCCCCGAGACCCGGCAGTCCACAATTTCGGGGTTCGGGGGTCCCGGCACTCGGAACTTGGGGAGATTTGGGGAGATCAATAAAATTTGATTTACAATTGAGTTGATTGACAAACACATTGACTTACCCATGTTTGAAATATATTTTTGTTTACACATACTGAGTTCCGAGTTCCGGACCTCCGAACCCCGAAACCTGAAACCCGAGACCCGGCAGTCCACAATTCCGGGGTTCAGGGGTTGGTAAAATGTGTATGAATATATGAAAGGTTGAATGAAACATTTTTGAAAGATGTCTCATATCAAATGTCAAGTCCCGAGTTTCAACTTCCGGGTTTTGGGAGTGCCGAGTCCTGAATCCCGGAGTCCTGAATCCCAAAATTCAAAACTCGGGACTTAACATTTGATATGAGACATCTTTCAAAAATGTTTCATTCAACCTTTCATATATTCATACACATTTTACCAACCCCTGAACCCCGGAATTGTGGACTGCCGGGTCTCGGGTTTTGGGGTTGGGGGGTCCGGAACTCGGAACTTGGTATGTGTAAACAAAAATAGATTTCAAACATGGGTAAGTCAATGTGTTTGTCAATCAACTCAATTGTACATCAAATTTTATTGATCTCCTCAAATTTCCCCAAGTTCCGAGTGCCAGGACCCCCGAACCCCGAGACCCGGCAGTCCACAATTTTGGGGTTTGGGGGTTGGTACATCTCGGTTTGGGGTTTGGCACTGAAAATTTGACATATATATTTTTGTCAGTGTTGTGCTTCTGGTGTCCATGCTTAGAAATAGGATATGTTGCACACCAGGGTTCAGGTGTGGGGTTTTTCCACTTCAGTCCTCAATTATTGGTCAATGCCACACATGGTCGATTCATGTTTTTGTGCTTAGGGGTTTAGATTTGGTGGTCGATGGTAGGTATATGCACTCATAGTGTACATGTATCCTACGTGTTTGATTCACTGGTGGCTACATCAGCTGTATGTCTTGATGAAATATATCTAGGCTCACCCATATATGTACCCATCTATGTACAATTCCCCCATGTTGGCCCACCTGTCTATGTAATACATCCTATGTTGGCCCACTGGTCTATATAATTATACCCCACCTTGGCCCACCTGTCTATGTAATAAATATTTTATCGCACCCTTGGCCCACCAGTCTATTTGATATCCCTTTCGTCGGCCCACCCGTATATGTAATACTTTCCACGTCGGCCCACCTGTATATGTAATACACCCCACATCAGCCCACCCATCTATGTAATATTCCCCTACCTCGGCCCACCCATATATGTAATACACCCACGTCAGCCCGCCCGTCTATATAACAATATTTGCCTTACATCTCTCTTCAGCCCAGCTGTCTATAATATCCTACTCTACATATTACCCAGATGGGCCCACCCATCTCCATGAATGATCATATTCCCCTGGCCCATCCATCAACATCAAGGATATATATATCATTGGCATACATGGGCCCACCCATCTCCATCGGAAATAATATGTGTCCCGGCCCATCCATCATCATCGAGAATATACACAACATGGGCCCATAATCCGCTGGCCTGTATAATACGGAATTTGTCACTGAAGGGGCTCGAACCAACGGACACCTTTGGCAAAGACAAGGGTACAGTGCGCGCTGACCTGCACCAAACTGGTTTGATGCATGAACGACTAATGCTCTCTCATGAGCCTAATACCCTAGAAATCACTATGAAACCATTTCTCTCTATTCTGAAGTTACAAAGCAACCCAGACAGAATACCATTCCACTGGACTAATATAGGCTGAATATTTTTGTACATTTAATTTTGGAATAAATCTTGATTAGTCACCCTCGATGATGACTCAGAATAAATTCCACGCATGTCAGGCAACTGTGAAAAATAATTCTCACATAACCCACACTGTGGGAACTCCTTTAAAACCCTAAATACACGGCTCGCGTCATTTCTACGGACAACAATGTAACATCATCACAAGACACTAATCAACAAATCTTGAATATTTCTCTTACATGACATAATCAGCTTATCATATGATCTTTGGTCACATGAATCTAAGCCTCATAATCCTAACAGTCAGGTGACTTATGACTTAACACTAAATTATGACAAAGCATTATCTTGAAATAACTAAAAAGATGGATGACAGTTGTAATACACATGGCTTATGTAAATAGTTACTGGTATAGTCTGAATAAGCCCATTTCTCTTAAAGAATGTGGGAAATAGTAACACAGCCACCACAATTTGTCTATATAAGACCCCAATTTTTGCTAATAAAAAAGAGAGGCCCCCACTTTTGCAAGATAAATTGAGTGTGAAGTGTGATCAGTGCCAACCACAGTGGCAAGAGCTGTTAAGCATCTAAGTGAGAGGTCATTGTGAGCAACAGCCAGCAATACCTTTAGCTCACTGTGCTCAACAGTGAGCAAACTTTTTTCTTTGATTTTGTGCTGGTGAACCTCTAGTTTTTTCTTTTTCTTTTTTCTCTTTCTTTTTCCTCTTCTGTTTCTGTTTCCTTTTATTTTATTCTCTTTTTCATTTGTCTCTTTTTCTTTTCAGTTCATTCATGTATTAGTGTTATTGTTTTGAATTTGTTCCAGGATCTTCGTGTTGTCTTTACGTCCATCTAGGCAAAGGCTTAGTGGGAAGACTTCAGGAGTTGATAGTGACGCTTGACCTCACTCATCTGAGTAGCGATACTGAGCCAGGGTTTTCTTTGTCTGCTAGACTTTAGTTGTTGAATAGGGGACTTGGTACTGAAAGCCAAGGACGTCCGTTCCTGATTCTGTTTAATACTCATCGTGAGTTCCTTGGCAGCAGGTTCAATAGTAAACTAAGAGTTCTACTGAACATTTGACTAGTCCTGACCTTTGATTCTACCTGTTTGTGCTGAGGGGGTGATTGTTATAACTTCACACGACTTTCTGTAGTAAGTTTATTATGAGAAGCATTGTTACTGAAGGAAGGGTTTCTCTTATCATTCTATTTCTTTTTTTTCAGCATCATACTGTTGGGCTGATTTTTCTCTGGTCGCTGCCATATTGTTGGAGTGATTTTATTCTGTCTATTTTTTATTGCATCCATACTGTTGGATTGACTGCATACTGTTGCTAACCTCGTGGAAGTATTTGTGTCTGAATATAGCTTGGGGAAGTGTAAACAGCCACCCACGAACAACCACGTTATCAGTCATTGGTATTTGTCTGAATCACTGACTGTGGAGATATTTGGTTTTATAGGTATTTATCTATAGATCATCTATCTAAGAAGACAGCGCTAGTCGGGTGAGATCATCTAGAAAGGGCAAGAAACCCTGCAGCACGTCAGGGCGATCCCAAACGGTGACATGCTGTGTATCCATAGCCATCAGGTGAAGAGAAGGATTGTAAGTGTTCTGATAGTCCTTGTTCAGCTTTTCTTGAAGGTGACTAGTGCGTAATTGCCTCACCTTGATTTTGAAACCAGAAATGAAGTTGGTTCTACTCAGGCCAACACAAACGACACTCCAAAGGAGTTTTGTGTCTGGAAAGCCTAAAGCAGATTGTTCAATATGAACATGAGCATACAGTTGGCTCCTACCACGCTGCCATGACAATCACAGAGCGAAAGCCGGTGACCTCAGGACTGTGATCGGCATTATCTGCAAAAGTACTACGGCCACTGAGTTCCATTGGTGAACCTGAGATGTGCGCAAGGAGTATCAAAGCCTGAACGAGGAAGAGAGAGATGCTGGAAATGACAGTGTTGTTCTAGGTAATGATAGAATGAAGTGGCAGCTCCTTGGAACTCGACCAGAGAAATACAAATTTCGTTGAGCTCAACTGCAAAACCTCGTCATGAAAAACTTCAAGGATTGAAGCCAAAAGCAAATGGCCAAACGGTGAATGAATGTGACGGAGAGCCTGAGCTTCAAGTTTCCAACAAATGTGTCAATAAAACAACTTGAAGAGCATCATGATAGCTTGAGCATTTACCTCAGACAAGTAGAACAAGAGTGCTAGGCGAGTGATAGGGATTAAAAGCACTGTGTCTCCCTATAAGATACTACAGGTGATAGGCCTGGTGGGTACTATGATAATCTGTTCAGGCTGCGGCAGTTGCAGGATCTAAGTTTGAAAAAATTGAGACTCAGAGCTGCGCCAAATGGTGCAAATTTTGAGTGGGAAAGCAGTCGGTGGATTGAGAAGAAATAACTGTCATATGTATCAGGAGACGCGAATCAGCAGCATATGGTAAGGTTCATCATACTGTCTGAGATCTGAGACAGTCTAAAAGTCAACTTCAAAACGGTGTGGGAAAATAGCGCTCACAGTGCCCGGTAAATGCGGACCGCTTCTGGTGAGAGCATTCAACATCATCATGATGAAGCACAAAGTTCAAGTTCAACTTGCTCCAGTACTGCTCACCTAACAAGCCTTTGACAACTCTGCTGAGCTTGACGTAAATTGCACCTGCCGCAGCATTTGATAGTGTCTGAGGACCAGTGTCGACTCCGTGACATACTAGTATGATCATGACCGTCGTCCCTCCTACCTCACTTAATACATTCTTTCACCCCTCCAAACCATTCCCTGATGTTTCTACTTCCTGTATTATTCTTAGTCATACTTGCAGCCATGCCTTGTCATGTAGCCCAGATTTTGTGAAACTGGTTCAACCATGATCAACCCTGTGTGACCTACTAGTATGTCCTGTGCGCCAGTCAATCGCTGCCAGTGAGTACGCCATGTCAGTGGCTGCTAACATCAAGTCAGCTCTGGGCGTACCCAATCCATCTCGCTTGTCATGCATCACATCATGATGTCCTCCAGCCGCTAGAGCCCATTTGGCAGGTAAGCAAGGTCTGTTCAGTCACAGTGACCTCAGAAGTCCAGAACAATTTCAAGATATAGAGCTTATCATTATTGAATTTAAATAGGGTGCTGCAAGGTTCAGACCGGCAAAGATAATATGTAATCTGTACTGCCAACTCATGCTAGGCAGGTATAAATGTCCTCAAGGCGTTCAATGCACTGGCAGTATGGTGTTCATCTTAACAGTTCATTTAGATCACTGTTACCACCTGGACCTTGAGGCCTTCCAAGCCATTCTAGCTGCATTCGAGTTGGAGCCATGCCTCCAGGTAAGTTTTTCCAGATAATTTTATACCAGATGATCAACCTGCACCACTTCAACTAGAGCGCGTCCACCTTCAACAAGGTTATGGCTCTGATATGCCCTTTATCAAAATCGCACCTTTGAAAGCGTTGGGTCAATTGAAGACTCAGAGGAAGAAGAGACAAGAATACAGTAAGGGCGCCTACATGAGCAACTCAGACGACACTAGCTCTTTTCTTCATTACAAGCCACCCACACTGCCCCCAAACTCCGCCCAACCGTCCTTTCTGCCGCAACTATCCTACTCACTACCAAAACTTCCCCAATTACCACCACCACCACCACCTCCAGCATCGCCATTGCCACCTCCCAAATTGCCATTGCCACCTCCATTGGTTTACTTCGTCAGTTACTTTGTGCGCCCACAAGCGTCTTTACCCCCTAACCATCTTATTCTTACCGCACCGCTATGAACTCCCCCATTCCTCGTTACCCCGCGACCAGGGTGACTTCACCCGGTGTTGCAGCCGCCGCGTTCGCTGCCACGAACAGTGCGGATCCCGGCAAGGAAAGGGCCTCGGCCCTGTCCTTCGTCGATTCTGTTTCGGAGGTCATTATGACCATCGAACAGGAATATCGGGAATTGCTTCGTATGAAGCTTAACACCCTTGCCGACGACGCTCGCCGCGCCGTCACTCTGGACTCCTCTCTGAGGAAGTTGCTAGAGCATGAGGCCAAGGGGACATTCCCACCCTTCATCGAAGGGACCAAGGAACCTAAGCTCCAGGCGAGCAAAGAGTTCCTTGCTGCGCAAGGCGAACAACTGGCAGCCATTAAAACCGGCCTAAAGGACTTCAAACGAGGCGCCCTCACTACAGCGATAACGCTGAAGAGAAATGAGGTGCAATCCGTGCGCTCTCGGCTGGCACCCGAGGTCTTCGTCCCTCCTTTAATGGAGATCGTCAAGGCCAGGTACGCGCAGGTCAAAGACCATGTGCGCAAACCGGTCTGGGCCGAGGCGGGGGAAGGTGAGAATCCAGTCGACGGTGACGTTGACATGGACACCGAACCCGGTCAACTAAAAATAGTTGACTGGCGTGAGTCCCCCCGGACAAGAGAGGTGTCAAGGCGCCTCATTTTAGACTTGCCGGCTATCGGCATGCGAATCATTATGATCGCACAAGCTGCCGAAGATCGGACAGCCGCTACTCACGCGGCTAAAAAAGTCTTGAAAGCCAAGGCTGATGTGGAGATGGGCGACGCAACCCCGGTTGCCGGTCCCTCCTCCAATAAGAGTATGAAAACTCTTATCGACAAGGCTGTCGCGTCGGCCCTTAAGAACGCTTCTGGCCCCTCTTCCAAGGGGCCGGTCAAGAAGGTGAGGTCAGGATTCGTCCGCTCACCATCTAAACTGACCCAACTCCATCTAGAACGCCGCCAAGTCCAAGGGCGGCAAAGGCAAGGAGAAGAAGGACAAACCCAAGGCCGAAGCCGCTGCCCAGAACGCCGGCAAGAAGAAGACCAAGGGGAAGCCGTCCGAAAAGGGAAAGAAGCATGGCAACAAGAAGTAGAGACCTGGCTCCTCACGCAACCTATCAGGTACGATCACCCCTCATCTTGGCCTGATCTCATCTTAGAATTAAACCCTGATAGCGCTGTTCGGATACTTCATACTTTCGTCCCTCTTAACGTACTAGAGGCTAGTAGATACCGATCGTATGTTCATGTAGGACCTGGTGTCCAAATAGATGAAATCTCTTCTTCGATTCTTCGTGAATTAAGTCTCTCATATAAATATATGTTCCCCATGCAACAAAATGTTAAGTTAATGTTAGATGCGTACAACGACTTCGCCGATAGGCTAAGATGGAAACTCCGCTTTATTTATAAAGCTTTCCAAGGGAACTTTGAAGAGCGACCCTTTGACCCAGATTATCGGATCATAAAGGACCGTGTGCCCTGTGACCCGATACCTTACCAAGGAATAGAAGCCGCCATTAGTGCCGGTCGCGACTATGTCAGGAATTGTACCCTGAGCGCTATACCGCCTAAAATCAACGAACTCGAAACCACAGTTCCACGAGGCCGCATCTACCGTTGGTTGACAGAAAACAATTGCTTGGTTCTGCCAATGGATAAAAATCTAGGCGCTTGCGTCGTAACGGTTAACTGGTATAAGGATCAATGTATGCAACTATTAAGTAATAGACTAGACTATGAAATAATTGACGACGCAACTCATCTAGCCATACTATCGAGACAACGAATTTCCATACTCGCTTTAAGCGACTTGGCGGCAAATGCTCTAGGGCACCAGCAGCTAAGTGCGTTCTTACAACAATTCATTGTTGGGGTGGAGGAAGGCGAAACCGAGGATGACGCTCATATGCGTGTTAAACTTCCAAAGTTTTACGGTATTCCAAAAATACATAAGGTACCGACCAAATTTAGGCTGATCGTACCTTGCCATTCTGCTATGCAGAACCCCGCTGCTAAATTCGTCTCAAAATACCTCAAACCCTTAATAGAAGCGTCTCCATACGTTCTAGGCGGGTCGAAGCAACTTGCTGTGCTTCTTAATCAATTTAACGAGGTATCAGGCAAACGTAAATTCTATATTGTTACCGGCGACGTTGTCGCTTTTTACCCCAATGTCCCCGTAGACAAAGGTATCGAGGTGGTTTTAGATATATGGGACGAGCATTACGCTCTTGATCCCGAACCTATTCCGCGCCATATGCTCGAACTTGCATTAGAAGTTGCCTTAAATAACCTTATCGTCCAATTTGGCGAACAAACGTACAAACAAACCCGTGGCTTAGCCATGGGTGTAGCGTGCTCACCCGATGTTGCTAATCTATTCGGGCATTTCCATGAAGCGCTTATTGTACCAAATCTAAACAAATTACTGTTCTATAAACGGTATATAGATGACGTGTTCGCATTAGTCGAAGCTAATTCAGAAATAGAAGCATATAATTACATGCGCGACAATCTTATTTTAGAAGGCTGCCAAATTGGGTGGGAAGTCTCCCAGCATCATGCTGTATTTTTAGACATGTTCGTGTTCCGTGATCCGTTCACTAACAACGTAGAACACATGCCTTATCGTAAAAGACTAAACCACTTCGAACGAATCCCATGGGACTCGGCACACCCGTATGACGTGAAGAAAGGCACATTCATCGGCGAGCTAAGTCGTCTAGCCACTTTGTCCAGTAAAATAGAATACTACCGGACCGCGATCTCAGATCTATGCTGTGTTTACATATCGCGAGGCTATCCTTCATCGGTTATTAATAACTGGTTCAGACAGTACGCTACCAAAAAATGGGAAGCACGTCTATTGACAAGAGCGGTATCAGAGGATCCCATTCTTGTAGTCAAAACCGAATTTAATACCGCATGGGATTGGTTCAGCATTAAAAGCTTAGAGGATACCATTATGCATAAGCTTAATCGTTATAGGAACGATTTCGTGTCCGGTGTGTATGGGACGCAAAACACACCGGTGTACCAAGACCGTCTGACCGAATGGCTCGTGCCCGCTCACGCTCCTGCTGAAGACGTTCTCGAGCATCTGGGACTCCCACGGGAGGCCCTTTTGGTTAGAGACGTTGACGTAGTAGGCGGCGTTAAAGCCGAGTCGGCCGGTATTTTAGATCTTGGCAATTATGTAATGGGAAATGCATGGTGGCTTGTGTCACGCAAAAGAACACAGAATTTTGCTGACCTCGCATCACTTTGGAGAAGTTCCCTCCTCAATATAGCATTAGAACAGGACGACTTTGTTCCTCCTGTAGAATTATAGATATACACTTAGCGTGCGCACCACAGTTATTCCCTAGTGGGTTCAACGGCGCAGGTAACGCAACCATACGAACGAGGGTGAAGCTTAGTTCGGAGTCCTTTCCGGTTGGTATTTGGCCTGCGGGCTGGGTACCCCCTGTTTTCAGGGAGAGAACTGGGGAGCTCAGTGGTGAATTGACATCGGCCTCATGGGAGCTTCGCTCCGGGGTTCAGTCATGCGCGTATGTTTACGCAACCTGCTTGCTGACGAGCCAGGGTTCGGGAAACCTTACCTTGGTACTGCGAAAGGTTAACGCCAGAAAAGCGGCGCGGGTAGAAATCTATTCTTATTCTTATCTAATTTTAATGTTCGGACACTATTTATGTTGTCTTTATACGTATGCGGTCATTTTTACGAAATGTCGCTAGGAGCCAGAGATGGCTGTACGGAAACTGATCGGTTTCTCCGTACATGGCTTTTTCAAGGAAGCCCCCTAAGCCTAACTAACTTAACCTAACTTCCTAAGCCCTAACCTAACTAGCCTAACCGCACCTGCCTAACTAACAGGTTCTCAATTACGTAACATTATTAATAGTTTCTGATTCGTAATAAGGTCCAAGGTGACAAGTGTCACGTGACCGGATGTCATTCCGATGTATTTTAAAATGTTCTGGAACTTCTATTACGTAATCAGTCTAGACCTTCGGTCCAGACTCGGATCAAACTATTATTGCTTCTTTCTCATTTATAGATTGTGTACGCCTGTTTACCTTTTTATAGAGTTTGACACTTGTGAGAGATTTTTAAAGGGGGCCTTCGGCCCCCTGCTGCGGCACTAAAAATACTTTTAAAGCTTATTAACATTGATAACACATTTAGACTTGATTACTCTACCGGTTCTTCTTTGAACCTTCGTACTCAGACATAATCTCCTCTCGATTTTATGTGTCCATCCCTATTTAAACCAGCTAGAAAACTGATGAGAGTATCATACTCGAAATACCGCCTCAGACTACCTAGTAGCCGGGGGTATATTTTCTAGTTTACTTCGTCAGTTACTTTGTGCGCCCACAAGCGTCTTTACCCCCCGTCCTTTCTGCCGCAACTATCCTACTCACTACCAAAACTTCCCCAATTACCACCACCACCACCACCTCCAGCATCGCCATTGCCACCTCCCAAATTGCCATTGCCACCTCCATTGCCACTTTCATTGCCACCTTCATCACCAACTCCCGAATTGCCATCGACACCTTCATCGCCACCTATGTCTCTTGAAGTTCTGCCAATGCCTATATCACTCCCAGAATCTCTCGAAGTCCTGCTCGCACCATCATCCATGCCACCATCTCCAGTCATGCATACCGTGACTGCCTCAGCCTTGGTGTCTGTGTCAGACGCAAGTCACCATGACTATGGTCAAGTCATCCATAACATAGAGTTGGAGGATGAGTCAGTAGTAAAGGAGGGACTTGAAGTTGATGCAAAGTGGGACATCACCCACGAGCACCTTTGGGCCAATTGGACTAGTTGCCTAGATGATTAGCTGCTCATTCACTACAGCTACTAGTACTGCATCTGAGAGTCATGGAAAGCTAGGGAACATGCTAGTTACACCGGACTCTTCTCGGAGCTTTCACTGATGATGTTCAAAAGCTTTGACACGTCCAAATTAGGGAAGTCTATCTTGGTTTCATTGGCTGTGATTTAGTCATGTGACCGCTTGTGAGGTAAATATGTGAATGCGCTTACTTCACGTGATTGTAACTGAGTGTGACACTGCACAGTGCAAATACGCCAGTAGTTGCTGATATGACAAATGTTATACCCCATTTCTTTAATTCTAATTGACAGAAAATGTACTGCCAATGTAACTGAGTAGCCTCCTGACCAATAGATTTGTCTTAGTCCATGCTGGTTCATGCTGGTCACGTGATTAACATAGAATTGCTACCGGCATTTGCCAATTTCTGAACGATCGATATCATTTGGTTATCTCTTCCGTAGCTTCCACACCTGACCTCACCGCGCCACACCCAAACCAAATGCGCAGCATTCATCCCTTAGCATCTCATATCATGCCTATTGCAGTTGCTCGAGCTGACAAGACCTCTTATTATAGCTCTTTTGGTACAAAGTCGTCCCAGCGCTACAAGACCAGTACCATATCAAAGGCAACACCTGTGCTCACTGAATGGGAACCCAAGCCCAATTCAATCAAACCAGCACCTGTACTTTTACCCCCATCTATGAAAAATGGGGCTCGTAACATTACATGCATCAGAAGACCCCTACCCTTGGAGGAGGGCAAACAAGATAAAAATCCAGTCGAAGATATTCCTGACAATAGCGCGCGCCCATTGTGTGATGATGTTCTTCGCCAGTCCTTCCATCCTGACCTCCTTACCCCAAGTATGTTCCATGATAAGTGAGGTGCTTGGGATTATGTTCTGATTAGATTGAAGCTGCAAGGGAAGTCTTGAAATATTTAATTCTACCATCTCATAGTCAAAGCCTCATGGTAAGTTGTCCAGTAAGCCCGGCGCTAATGTGCTTACCAAATACGATAGGAATTTCCCGGCATAGGACTGCGAGAATTCAAATTGATCGAACATGCGGTAGGGGAGATGGGCCGAATCTCGAGGAAACCCAGGTGAGTTGAACAATTTATCTGTTTTGAGTAATGCTAAATCGGATAGGCTTTCTTATGACTACAACAAACACCTACTCATTGTCGACATGCCCAGTATCCTCCATGAGAGGTTCTTTGATCATTTGAAGGACACCATGGCTGCCTACTTTCTCTTCCTACCCTATGATTGCGAGCTCGTCTCCCCATTCCTCTCTATGAACTATCCGCTGAAGCTGAGAGATCAATTAGTCATGCCTGATTTGACCATGACCATCACTGCGGTGGAGAACACTCCAAAAGTAGTCCTCATTCCATGCATAGGTGAATGTGCCATGTCTGAGGACAGGGCACACGTCTTCACCAAAGTGGAGGATGAAATCATTGCGCATCCAGAAGCTGTATTAGCAATCATAGTCATTATCCACGAAGCAATCAACTACCAGGGTCCCAAAGACATCTCAACCACATCAATTTCACTTCATAACGGTCACGACAACCCCGAACCACTTCCTCTCGCCAATTTTCTTAACTTATGTTCTATGCCACGAGGGTTCAACCAGCCAATCAGGATCACTGATCACGACTGGGCTCATTTGGCTTCTGTAGAATATTTCGTGTGGGTGAAAGGTGACAACCAGGCTCAAATCGACGTGCATAACACTAATCCGCAGTTCATGGCCCACGGCATAAGTCACCGCGATCATCATTGTGGTTTCGAATCCAACTGACAAAACATTATGCAGACGTTGGGGTCTGTCTTGCAGATGGACGACATAAGTGCTATGCTTCAAAGGGGGATGGATAAGGTTAGGGATATAATGGCCCGTTTCTCGAGAACTCTCGATATTGCTGGGGTGTTACGACGCTAAGTCGTGTTCGTACTTGGATGGGCTAAACAGCAAAGGCCGAGAAGACGGCTTTCAGGATGCTGAGTTCTGTCGGCTTCCACAGAAGAGCAGAAGTTGCGTACGCCTTGTGGGGCGATGATAGCGGTTACAGACGGAAGGTTCGTGGTCGTTGAGACAAGCTTCCGAAGGTACGAGTTCGATGTCGAGCAAGGTAGCTTTATGAAGGACAAGGAAGTTCAAGAGAAAACCAAGTAAGATTAAAGTAAGGAACATCTACTTTAATCGTCGACCTTATATAAGGCTACTCTATCGTGTCTAAGCTCAGCTTGAAGCTGGGTTCTAATCTGCTTATCTATCGAGTCAGAGATAGCGTCCATGAGGCAGGCTTCTATCAGTACACGAGGCAACACGAGGCTTGCCTTCTATCTTGATAACAGGAATAGGTCTTCTAGACCTATGTCGTCATAGCGGTCCAGACCGCTTATCTAATCCGGCATCTTCCGGAGTTCTCTTCTATATCGGTCCGGTGTTCTATCCTGTGTTCTATCCCTAGGGCAGGAGAGGCCCGGGTATCGTCTGTAGCCGTGCAGGTGGCAGAGGGCAGGGTGGCAAGGGGACTCATGTAACGTTGTTGTAACATGGGGATTTCTCCACGTTGGAAGAAGCTGAGGTTAGGTTACCCCTGAACTGGAGCCTTAGCACAAAGTTTGCCCTCACTGCAGCTGATCTTACTGCTCATGAGTGATATGAATCCTGGCATGACGTGCAATTCAAAGGTGTCAAACTCACGAAGCAGAACCACGATCCACCTTATTGTCCTTCGGAGTCAGATCATGATGGTGGTTCATCGGAGTCGGCTACTCCTCCTCCTCGTACATGTCTCCGCAAGCGCGTGAGCACTTCCCAGCCTCCCCCACGCAAATCAAGGAAAACTAAGGGAAAGGCTTGGAAAACTGATGTATGACTCGGAAGTTAGCACATTGATTGGCATCATTCCAGCGGATTGTTGAGAACACCGGGCATAGTTGAAATTTTCATGTGTACTTACTATTATGTTTCTCGCTTTGTTGTTACGTGGTATTCCGTTGCATTTGCAGATACCATTGATTACTAGTTGTACTACTACTGGCTCACTTTCAAGTTAGATTACCGCATGCAACGAACTGTAACTTTACGAATGAAGAATGAGCATCAGCTTTACATACGTCTTAAGTCTGACGGCTGCATCCGTTTTTCATTTAAATATTATCATAGCGGGAGGTTCATTTTCTTCAAAGACAGACCCGCTAATAAAATCATGAGTTGCCCTATTAATCACCTGACTGTTGAACGTTGAACGTTGAACTGTGACCTGTTGCTGGAATCTACACTTCGGAAGAGACCGAGTTGACGAGCGAGTGAACTGACTGAGAGAAATTAATAGCAATATAAAATTTAGTAAGATAGGACTCTGTGGGAACGACTTTGAATTTGAGTTGGCGGAAATCTGAGTAGAGGACCTGTTCAACCTCATGCCACTCACCCATTGCTATCATTGCTATCATTGCCTAATCTGACAAAGCTCAGTCTCAAGACAACTGAGATTATTTGGAACCGAGCCAGAAGCTGGTAATTAATAGTCGTCTGATATGATTACTTGTTGATGTCCTTTTGATGTGTTATCTGGTGTGCGTGTGGTGTACACATGACATATTTGTATGCTGTCTGAACTCTATTTTGAGCCACTGTACCTCATTAGATAATTTAGTAATTACCGTTTGGCTCACGCCCTAGCACTGCATCCGCAGAGGAGAAGTGTTCTGCCAGTCAGTGCACGTTCCATCATTAAAGTTGAGCTGGGAACTTTCCCATGGATGCAAGTGAACTGAACGTGTTCAGTTCCAGAAGTCCTGCCTGCAGTATTCTGCCGGTCAGTGCACATTCATCAAAGGAAGGTGCCCTGTTACTGTTCCGATGTAGATCGGCTCCCAGAAGCTTCAAGGTGATGTTCTTTAGCATCTCCAGTCAGTGTACATGAATCCAGACGTACTAATTTCCAGGTATTATCCAGGCCACAAATCTTATATACCCCAGCAACTTCTCCCAAAGTATTCCTAAGCCGAGTAAATCTTAGTAAGTCTCTCAGTTGCGGTCTTATCTTTCATATTGTCATCCCCTCATTAGATATGTGGTAGGCAGGTTTCCTCAAGGCTTGTTGTTCTCGAGTTGCTGATCCCGTTTTGCTCGATGATCACAAGTGTTCAGTCTCACCGGACTCTGAGGATGCTGAAGATGGGCTTGAAGAGCTTTGTCGGTGAAATTGACCTACCTGAAAGTGAGTGGCTTAATTTATCTTCAACTTAACAGCATCTTAACAATTCAACAGCTGGACCAACCGTTTTAATGACAATGAACCTCGTCCTGCCTCAGTATGTACCCTCGGATAAACCTTTTGTAGGTTATCTGAGGATCAAGTGTGCGACACATTTTTTATGGTATCTATTTACTACAATGTGTACTGACAACTGGTTTTGTTTTTTACAGGCCGTTCGTCTCCACTGTTCAATTCAACGGAGCTGACTTGAGGCGTAGCGACCTTTTTGGAAATTTTAAGTTTGACGGTACCTATTCTTTTATGGATGTTTTAGAAGCTAACCGTTGCAAACAACTCTATCCGAAGAGCCGGAATGGACTCCAGAGCAGAATCCAAACTCACAAATAAAGTTACCCTGATATTCTTGCAGCTCACTGAATCTACGCAATTGCTCCGTTTGTACCTCAGGTAAATTCACTTGAGTTCATATTTTACGAGTTTCTGATGAGCCTTGTTTCGTTGATCAGAGATATTGGAGTGACACATCATTGGTATCATCGTGAGTGCCCAGTGTTCACCATAAATCATTGTTTTTGATTCACCTTCAAGTATTCTGTGTCATACGTAGCTCAAGCCCTCACAGCCATTCAATGGAACCAACTTTCTTATCATGTTGGCCAAAAGCCAGTGGTTTTGACTTGTCTATTGTTATATCGGCCTATTTGAGCTTCCAAAGACCTTCGGGGGCTTGATACTGAGGTTCGTGCGTCATACTCTGATTGAAAGTTTTTTCAATTGTTTAGTCGTGTATTGTGCGGAGCGCTGGATGGCAACAGCGGTCGTGGATGACCGGAAATACGGTTGCCAAGTGGGGTCCCACCTGTTTTGTGCACCCCGTTCTTACATGCTTCGCTGCGTCAATACGGTGAGTCAAATAGAACCTACTTTCACTTAATTTGATTGATGTATACTAGAATACAAACTCGAACTATTGACAATGGGCTGGTATGTTAGGTAGTTGTTTGATCGTCGAGAGTAGTTGACACCGTTGGCAGATGTCTTTAGTCAATCACTAGTTCTTTGGCCATTTCGACCTGTCGGCCGCTACGATCGTTGGTGTCATATGACCCTTCTTCAAGTCAATTGAGCATCTGGGCACACTAGTACGTTATGTACTACATTTTGAGAGGCAAACTCGCTTAGGCACAAATTGTAGTTGCACTCCCCATCATATCCACATTAGGCATTGCCCTATAAGTTTCAGCGTTTAGCGAGTGGGTATATAATGGTCTAAGTAAGTTTTCCAAGTCTCCCAGTTCCCTCCATATTCTTTTTTGTTACATTCACCATTGCTCACTTGTTGCTCTTTATTCTTCACTTCACACACATTGACCTCCCTCACATCTACCATGTCTGCATCAGGGGCTGACAATCAGGTTGGGTCACAAGCCCTCTCACTTCCAGACCTTTCTGGGGTAGTCCCTACCTCTACAGAAGCAAGAGTGAATCGTCGCATTGCTGCATTGGAAGAGGAGCTGGAAAACATGAGGCAAGAGAGAGGAATCAAGCAGAGATTTGATATGTACCACTTTGCTCGCTCCGCACTTGTTGCTTACCTATCCTAAAAGAAAGACGACTTACTGTGTTGCTCAAGGTAGAGCAATTTGTCGGATGGTCGTGCTCTATACCAGCTTGGAAGACTTGGTTGCCGAGAACGATTGCAGATACGAGGAGGGGAGCCCAGAGGATAATACCACGGAGTACGCCATTTGCATTTCTGTTTTATACTTAATAGCTCATTTCTATTGTTCAGACAAGATCGCCTGCAGCATGGTTACATTGTACTCATGCAGGTTCTGCCATGGCTACATGCAAAACTTGGACAACTTGATATCGACGAATGTCAAGATATGCTGAAACAAGTCTGTATTCTCAGTCCCAAAGCTTTTTGCCCTGCATACTGATGACACTAGCTCAAAAGAGGAGCAGATGCGGCCCATGGAGACGATACATCCACTCTCAAAGACCTCGTCGCTTCCTGGGTTAATCAAGACTTTTGACCATCTTCTCTACTGAAGTCGGATAACAAGCAGATGCGCAGCTTTGTACACGACATTTGTGGGAACTTACTCTGCCCTTCGGAGTGGGACTGGGGTGATAACACATGAGTGTCGGCCTTCGTCAGCTATTAGATGACCCTGATGATTTGACAGGGTGAAAGCTGGGATTCGTGACAGAACGGTAGACTACATCGTATCGGAAAACTTTTGGCCACTATTCTTATATGAGAAATACATGGTCAACTATGGCAACCTCGAGCAAGGCCTCTTCAAGTCCAAGATTCTGGTTCAAGTCAGTCGCCTGGGCATAGTGGTGACCATACTGATGATTACCGGGTTAGGCTTTCAAAGCTATATTCACATCACCCTCTTCCGCAAGAGAGGCTGACGGTGATGGTGACAGAGCTGACATCCTCGAAAACAACAGGCGTGCCCAGCGACAATTAAATCAGGCCAAGGTTAAAACTTGTGTGGCCTCCATTATCAACATGAGGAAGGTCACTCCTCGCTCCATCGCCTACGTTGTGTGCCAAGTAAGTAGAGATCGTTACCCACCGTCCAAACCTGACATGCAATACTTTATGGCAGGTTCGTTTCGCGCTGTCCAACATCTTGTCTTGGCGCACCATTGATGGTGACTTCAACTATGAAGGATTCTGGAACAATGTGGTAGACTTTTTCGAAGATGTCCCAGGACCCATCACACAACGTAGGGTGAACCTACTTCTCGAATGGTGGACCAGGTATATTCTGCCTTGAGGCATACATAAGAGATATCTGACATTATTATTTAGGAAGGTTTTTGGAAACAACCATCGTCAGGACCTAACACCAGAAGTCATATCTCATATGTCTGTTACCACACTCGCCCAACAGAGAAAGGAGCTGGAGGATGCTATTTTCGACTCGGAATAAGTCGATCTTCGTTTTATCTTCCGCCATCGTAGTATACACCTTGTACAATAATAATGCAATTATAATGTCACATTCCACCGCTCGAACTATTGACTGAGAATTGTTCAGCATGCCATCTACTATCAAACTTGCTCTTCATTCCAATCCAGCCAAATTATAGGGACCATACTATGTAACCGACTGTATCTATGATGGTGACAACTAACATGCAAAGTTCGACTAGTAAAAAAACCCTGGTGGATGAAATCATCTGCAATCTCCAAGTCGACAGCATCAGTTGACAGTTCCAAACTGTCAGGGCACATTGGTTCCGTCATGGAGCTGTAGCGGACATAGGAAATCCATGGGAGGACTTGGTTGGCTGGCTTGGAAATTCATCGTTCCTATGTAAGGTCAAACATCTCTATGTAACTCTCACCGCCACCTTTATGGAGATTGTTGTGATTTTTAACTATATATAGTCAATTATGGTATTATAATATGTTCATCGATTCACTGATGATTGGCCATCTACTAATTAGTTTCTATGTATGCGAAAATGAAATTGAAAAAGAGGGAGTCCTGGCATCATGATCGTTTGTGTTATCCCATTCAAGGAGAGACAAGACCTCGAGTTGTAGTGAATCGGAAGCCGGGCTAGATTATGGGTGAGATTGAGATACAAAACCCCGGGAACGACTTAGTTGCCGGGTCTCGTTTTGTAATTCTTCGATCAGTGAAACCATGACGGACCAGTGGCCTTCAATTCGGCACAGGCTATACCTCAAATCTCATCCTCACTGTAAAAATGAGGCTATGGGTGGATTCTGCGAGTAGCTTCTATCTGTTCACTGCATTGGCACTGCACAATGTGGATGCCATGTGCATGTTGTGGTTCCCTCCATTATAATCCTTCAGGACGTTACAGGTGCTGTAGTATTTGTTTCGTGACCTCCTTACTCTCAAGTGTTAGTTAGAATCCATCCCTCGTCATATGTCAATGTTTGTCCCTGGCCATTTCAATGACTGCCATCCACCCTTGGGAGAAAGCCCGATCGACCCAGAACGCCCTCAGGACATATGACAGATAAATCTTCAAACGTTCCAAGTTGCCGTCGATAGTATGTCTCACATTGATCTTCATTCAGCACGTATCGATGACTTCCCAAAGCAATTC
This sequence comes from Suillus plorans, assembly GCF_016647745.1. NCBI lineage: Eukaryota > Fungi > Basidiomycota > Agaricomycetes > Boletales > Suillaceae > Suillus > Suillus plorans. The sequence goes on along the minus strand of NW_024537448.1, from coordinate 249,187 downwards.
TGGCGACACTGTATTTCCTCATTAATCTCCTGTTTGTTTTCGCGACAGACTCCGTGCCAGACCGGCTCGATGATACCCTCCAAGTCTCAGGTGAGGAGCCAGGCCAACCAGAAAAACCCCAGGATCCGGGAAAGACAAACCTCGTGTTCAGTGAAATGCCACAAGTCGCCATCAACAGTATGTGCCATCTACCTTCACTTAACACGTGGTACCCATGGTTTGCCATCACAGATTCAGTGTCGGACACACTCGATGATACACACCCAGGATTCAGGAGAGATGCACCTCCGTGGAGTGCAACAAGTCGTCATCACTGGTATGCAATGTCTATCTCCGCTCGGCTCATATTGATGATTCACCCCAAGCCATACGCGCAACTGATCTCATTCTTGGTCTCCGACGGATCCCCGCTGGCTTCCATGCCGTAGTCAAGGCTGACGGCGCTGAATGCCAGACAAGCAATAAATCTGTAAACGTAGATCAGGCGGACGTCGAATGGCAAGAGCGCATTCTTCTGTAAGTCGTCCTTAACCTCGTCTGTCCTGCAGACATTGAGAATGACTCTAGTCCGTGCGATTCATCTTCTAAAGTTCGGGTCAGCGTGTATGCCTCATTCGAATTGGGTCCTATGGTCTGTCACGGAGAACTCCTCCGCACATTCGAGATCTCCGTCGGAGAATTACTGGATCGCAGCGAAAAATCGCATCGTCTTCCTACGCTAAACTTTCCTCTCTTGATACATTCGATTTCTCTCAGCTCGCTGCCCTTCAAACCCTGAAACTTGACCACAATGAACTCCGCACGCTCCCAGACTCCCTCGGCGATCTCTCCCATCTCGTACACCTTTCCAGTTGCAACAACAAACTCGTCTCTTTTCCCTCTACTATCGGAGCGTCACCCAGTTCCATCTTGCCATCGCTTTGCTTTCGCGGTTCGCGAAACGGGGATTTGAAACGGATGTCGATGTAGCTAAGGGGTTGCTGAGCGAAGTTCTCGAAGTCTGTCACGCCAACAGCCACATCTGCAGAGCAGCTTTGATCGCAATGAAAATGCGGGCTTTGCATTCTGCTGGAAGAATCGATGCAAATGAGATTGAGCAGGAGCGGGCCGCCACATCGATGGTTCCGTTATCGCTGAATCAACTTGCTGATCGAGCAGAGTGGTGCTTGCAGAGAGATGAACCCGGTGCCCTAGATGAAGTGATATCCCTTCATTATGATGCCTTGGGATTCTACAACACCGGGAATACTAGCCGAGGGAAATTGCTATCCAATCTATCTGCAATGCTGGAAATTCGTTTTGAGCGTCGAGGTAAAGACAAAGACTTAGATCAGGCCATCGCACATCAGATGGAGGCGCTGGCTTTGCGCCCGGTCGGTGACACAGATCGGTCCAAGTCATTGAACAACCTCGCGAATCAACTCTCCTCCCGCTTTGAGCACCGAGGCAATGACGAAGACTTGGATCAGGCTATCGCACTTCACGGAGAAGCGCTGGCCTTGCATCCGGTTGGTCACACAGATCGGTCTTTGTTATTAAACAACCTCGCGGATCAACTCTCTTCCCGCTTTCGGCACCGAGGCAGTGCTGGCTTTGCTCCCGGTCGCTCACACACGTCGGTCCGAGTCATTACACAACCTCGCTGGTCAACTCTCCTCCCGCTTTAAACTCTAACGCAATAGAGAAGACCTCGATGAGTCACGAGAGAACCTACTCTGTGCATTGACTCTGTTGAGGCAGCATGATCCTCGTCAATTAGTAGTCCATCAGTCGCTAGCTCATGTCGATCTATTATTCCATCGTTCAGGGCCTGACGGCACCGTTGCGGGCGACAATACAGACCATCTCGATGCTGCCATGCATCATATAAAGGCAGCAACAAATATTGTCTCTGGAGGCTTGCGGTCCCGCCTGCGGGCAAGTCTAAGTTGGGTGTATCATGCTAGTGAACATTCGCATAGCACTCAACTGGAGGCTTATGCGACTTCTATGCAACTCCTGGACGCTTACATGTCTGCGACGGCCTCTGTGTCGTCTCGTCATAATGCCATGAAAGGATTCACGCAGCCAGCGTGGCTCTGTTCTTCAAAACGACGACCGTGCAGGCTCATCGATTCCGAATATCAAGGTAGGTGATATTCCGATTTCAGCTCTTTGTCTAACTTTGGCTGCGCAGGTTCAGGATGCTTCTGCTGGTGTGAAACAAGGTGCCGATCTTCAATCTGTGGACAAGGCACTTCGGGATGCCGGTCATGCTGCAGATCAGATGAATCCACTTTGTGGACCTGCGAGATCCGTAGTGTCCGCAGGCAAAAATGCATCAGCAGCGCTAGATGATATAGACAGTATAGAGGCCACCTATCTTCAACCCTTCAGGATATTCGGCACTGATCAGGACGATCGCAGTGGTATGATCTATCTCTTCCTCTTTAGAACTAGGCTAATACCGTTCTGCAGATACATCCGTATGCAAAAATGGCATTGGGTGTGCTATCTTGCGCATCAAAAGTGCGTTTTCCTCACCGTCATTCGTATTTCCTGCTCAGTTGTTCTGCATGCAGATAATTCTTGCTCGAGCGGATCACGACGAAGCGATACTCGAACTCTACGAGAAGTTGGGTCAAGTGTATGGCTTCGTGATGCAAGACGACGCGCTTCGCCGGATTGATATCTCAGCAGACCCTAGATGCGTTTCATTCAGGATTGTTTGGAGAAGACAAACCTTTGTGAGTCTCTCCAATAAGTCGTTGGATTTGGACGTGCCTCTGACTCGACGTCCATTCATACTTCTACAGGTGAAGTAGTGGGATTCAGTGGTATGGCTTATGCGGAGGACGCAAGACTAGATATTATGATGATGAAGCGATGCCTGCCAGGGACACGCGCGGACATTCTCTCCGACATCATGGGATGGATCAACAACAGTAGAGATGATATTTCACGCGTGCTATGGCTATCCGGCCCTGCTGGAACGGGTAAATCAGCCATTGCTCACACGCGAGAGCTACGAAGTGCAAGTCATGGTCAAACATATGGGATCCCCCCTCAGCGGCACCACAAACTCATTTACCCCAATCCGGCCCTTTCATATCTCCTTCCGTGACTTCCTGACAGACCAATCACACAGCGGAGAATTTTTCATCCACGTGTAAAAGTACAACGCGACCTTGCATTCGCGTCGCTTCGAGTGATGGAACACGGACTATCCTTCAATATCTGCGATCTAAAATCATCCTATCTCCCCAATTCCGAAGATCTCGGGCTGCTAGACCGAGTTGAAAAATGTATCCCTCAACATCTATCTTATGCCTGTCGATTTTTGGCCTGTCCACGTACAAGCAACTCACTTCGATCCAGACCTCGCCAAAGAAATAAAATCACTCTTCGAGCATGAGCGAATGTTCTTCTGGCTCAAGGTGCTCAGCCTTATCAATGTGCTGAGCGGCGCAGTCACCACTCTCCCGCTTATTGCCAAGCGGTTGAAGGTGAGTACATTATTATCGAGTATTATATAACATGCTCGCTCACAATTGCAGGGTCACACTGGATATGAAGATGCCTCGTCCGCTGCAGTGGACGTGCAGAGATTTATCCAAGTCTTCGGATGCCTCATTTTGCACAGCACACCGCATCTCTATGCATCAGCGTTGCCGTTCTCGCCCTTTAACTCTCCACTATTCAAAATGTTTTCTGCACGGTTTCCCAACTCTCTTTATCTGGCATCTGGACGTGATATCAACTGGACGGCTGTTCAGACCGTGATCACAGGACACACAGATATGTCTAACTCAGTCTCGTTCTCACCAGATGGGACTCGCATTGCGAGTGGATCAGTGGATTGCACTGTGCGACTGTGGGATGCAGCAACTGGGCAACCAGTAGGCGAGCCCTTGCTGGGGCACACCAAGTCAGTTTATACTCGCCAGATGGGACACACATCGTGTCTGGCTCGGCCGATAACACTATCCGGTTGTGAGATGTAAAAACCTGGCAGTCCATTGGTCAACCCTTATTAGGACACACTTCTTCAGTTTCATCGGTCTCATTATCGCCGGATGGGACTCACATCATTTCCGGTTCAGACGATAAGACGGTCCGGCTATGGGATACAGCAACGCGGCAGCCAGTTGGTGAACCCTTACGGGGGCACACTAGTGGGGTTTACTCAGTGTCGTTCTCGCCGGATGAGACTCGCATCATTTCTAGTTCAAACGACAAGACTGTCCAGCTGTGGGAAGCGGCAACAGAGCAGCCAGTTGGTCAGCCCTTGACAGGGCACGCTTGTTCAGTCTTATTAGTCTCTGATTGCTAGCTCGTTCATCGGGTTGTGCGGACTTGGTTCTTGCTACTGCTTTGACCGAAACACAAAAGATCGCTATAAAGTGGTCTTCTTCACTATCGCGTGCGCCCTGGCTGACCGTCATCCGGAGATGAGACACGCGTTAGCGCACGCAGTCAAGAATGAAACTGCGCTCAAGACTACAGCGGATGTCGTACAGTAGTGGCGGAAGCTTCTTATGGAACCGCTAGGGTAGCATTCTGAGTCACCTGTGGGGCCCGTCGTGATCGTGATCGACGCACTGGTTGAGAGCGGGCCGGCCGAGACACGATGCAACCCTCTTCGTATTCTTTCCGGTAAACTTCAGAACTCTGGTATTCCCCGAATCACAAAGCTCCCAAAGTACTTCCTATTTAATTGTCACCACTCGCCCGCTTTGCGACATTCAGAACATGCTTGCGGGCGCTCAACACATTCGAAGGATTTCTATGGACCAGAAGCCGCGGAACGCGATATCTACGCTTACGTGTCGAAGAAGTTGGAAGGGTTTTCATATTTTGGGTACAAAGAGTTTACAGCCCTCGCCCAGAAAGTTGATGGTCTTTTCGAATGAGCACGTCTTGCTTGCGAATCCATCGAAGCCCCCCCGCCTGGCTTATCTTCGGATCAGTCGTTCGATGTCATGGTGTCTTGACAGTTTATCTTTTGCAGAAGGCTATGGAACTCGACGCTGCTCAGATCAGGCGCTATCTCGACGTCTATCGTTCTAGTTCATCTGATAAGGGGTTCAATATTGCCTCGCATGATTTCTCCCTCCCCTGGGATGGTATAAATACCATGGACGGGAACCGCCGTCTCATTGCACTTTACTCGTTTGGCGTTATCCGCTTGTCGAGTTCTCTGGGCTCAGTTCAACATGTTCCTGATGGGCGCTGGATCGGTAGTCATCAGTTTGAGCATCGTTGCAGGCCGGGCGTTATACTCTCAACTCCGAGATGTTGCGGACGACGAATGGGACGGATGGGAAAAATGGGTGGGCGACAAAGTCTTGTGATCATTCAGCGCCTCTGCTGTAGGATCTGCCCTCGGATACCTGACGCACGTTATGTTACACGAGTATTTGAACGGTGTCGTCATACACCAAACCATGCTCTTCGCAGCCGCCATCTCGTCATCATCAGTCATGATAGCTACCATCCGCCCCACGATCGCCTTGAAACCCATCAAGTCACTCCCCATCTTCCCCATTCTGCACCCCTTATGTTTCGCAGCAAACTCATTCACAGTATGAGAAGACCACATCGTGCTCTTCTTATCTTATTCATCGTGTCCTCCGTCATCACAGGTTTCACAACTTCCACCTCACGGCTGCGCTACCGCATACTAGGATTTTTTGCTCTCTTTGCTATATGCGTGCGACTCATGGCTATGAGCACCATCTCCAGGGAGGAATAACACCCATACTGCACCGTTACCTAGTTATATATTCAATATGAACAGCTGCTACACGACAAATTATTGCACTCAATGAGTCACACGCATGTGTGGTCGGTTTGAAAAGAACGGTCTTCCGGTCGTCGCCGTCGCTTGCCACGTTGACGTATATTCTACTTTTAGCACAAGTCACTCTCTATTAGCTAATCATGCCACTGGCTGAGTCCAGCAGGTAGTACTGCTGTGTTCACCTCTCTTGATGTTGTCAAACAACATGATGTTAACCTCGCCAAGCTTTTGAAGCTTCTTGAAGTCGTCGGCGGGTGCTTTGACCTGCTTTCGTTGATGTTGATTATTTGCTTTAAGTCTTCTGTTAGCATCGAGCCATCATAGTCGACGACTGGCTTTGCAGTTTTGGATGTCCTGACTCTCCGGGATAAAGGTAAGTGCTTGCCTTCGCGTCTCGCGTCTGATTTCTCAGTCAATCACACAGGTACCTGTGCACCTCGAAAGCCTGGACCCATGAACTCTCCGTCAGACGCCAATGCGAACATTTGTTTCGGCCATCCTCTCGTCGACTCCCAGCCTCCAACGTTTGGACGACAATGATAGCCTATCGAATACCAGGGCAGGTGCTTATTTCTGCTTTGTGCTCCCGTCATAGCAATCCTCACGCAGTATGTATTATAAGCTACTACATATAATTCATTCACTTTTTCGCACTTTCTACATCGCCGCAATAAGTAAACCTCTGCACCCCTCTCCAGAGAGCTGGGCTGTCGAGAAGGACGATGAGGAGGAGGCAGATGTAGGGGGCGACTCGAGCTCCGAAGAGAGCATGAAAGATGTCTTTCAATAGCTCAGGACCTAGTTCGAAACGCAAATCCCGTCGGAAAGGCAACCACCCGCGTAAATTGCCCTCTCGCAGCACCATCCGCGTCCGCGTCTGCGTTAGAATATATCGCGCGGATGGATCATATCACGTTGCCCCAATCTCGATACACTCCACCTTTGCAGAGCTCACCCCGTCACTTAACCAGAAGCTATTTGCGCACAAGGAACGTGAGACACATAAACTGTACCTCAAGGAGAGGGGACGAGGTACGTCTTACCACTACACGCTTGCATGTGTCTTCTCACTGTTGTCAGAGCGTGTATTGGCGCCTACCGAGAGGCCAGCTGCCATCGTCATTCACCCGATTGGAGCAGGCTGGATACGACCAAGCGAACAGTCTGACTTTTCTCGGTGCAGAAGACATGATTTTCCTTATGAAATACGTTTATGAAAGTCAACTCCCTGGTCCAGCAGTAAGTCGTCCAGGAAAAATATCATGATCTGACTTGACCACACGCTTTCAGGCTGAGGAACCTACATTTGATGCATTCGACCTGGTCGACCTGACAGGCTGTAGTCTACCCACCATACCCATCGTCCTCCATCAAAACGCTAGCTCGATCGTGTACCTCAATCTCTCATGTAATCCAATGGCTGAAATACCCTACAGTCCTGCACGACCCCCCGCGATCTCAAATTGTGCAGCATGGCGATGAAGAAAGTGCCTCAGAGTGTTCGGCATTTCACCAGCCTACATCGACTCGACCTATCATGTAATCGCATCGTGGACTCGGAGGATGCTGGTCTCGACCGCATACCTGAGCTCTCAAGCTTGAGACTTCAGGATAACAGGATAGAGCAACCGCCCTGGTACAAGTTGCCAGAAGAATGCAGGAACCTTGTCAACCTACACTTACTTGACTGTCGAAGAAATAACATGTACGACATTTCCATCGCCTGCTACAAACTCTCTATGCTGATCATGATTCTGTTCACGCCCTTCATCTGTCCTTTGATCCCAGTTTGTCAGTTCTGGACGCCTCCAACGACGATGTCACGTTCCTTAAATTTCCTCCTAGCTCTCCACCGCAAATATCGCACACCCTCACACTACTCGATGTTTCCTACGCTAAACTTTCCTCTCTTGATACATTCGATTTCTCTCAGCTCGCTGCCCTTCAAACCCTGAAACTTGACCACAATGAACTCCGCACGCTCCCAGACTCCCTCGGCGATCTCTCCCATCTCGTACACCTTTCCAGTTGCAACAACAAACTCGTCTCTTTTCCCTCTACTATCGGCCTTCTTCAGCGCCTAGAAAATATTGATGCTCATAACAACGGCTTGACGGAGCTACCTGTATCCCTCTGGAATCGGGCATCGTTAGTCCATATCAACGTTGCCTCCAATCCGCTTGCTAGTTGGCATGATCCTCCTGGAGATAACTTGGATGCACCGGCGCCATCTGGAATAACTCTCGAGACCCCCTCATCATCATCAGTCGGTCACACTCCAAGAAAGCACTCAAATGCTACATACACCATGTCAATACACAACGTACCTGGTCGGGCGCTCCCGCCCCTCGTTTGCTCTCTTGAACGACTGTCAATCGGAGAGAATCGTCTGAGATCCCTCCGCTCACCATTCTCAAGGAGCTCCGCACGGCGTCCTCAATTTGTCCTTCAAGAACTGCCGCCTGCCTTCCTTCGCAATCTTCAGCAGCTAGAGACACTGTACCGTAGTGGCAACCAGTTAACGAGTATCCCCACTGAAGACCTCGTGAAAATGACCAGATTGTCGGTGTTGTTTTTGAATGGGAACAAATTCCAGACGCTCCCCGCTGAACTGGGCAAAATTCCCAGGTACAACATTCACAATTTGGAGTTTGATTGGAACTGGTATGTTTTGATCGTTTGAATGTAGACAAACGGATTATATGTTTTGTCCTCAGATCCGGAAAATTCACTTTCTCTCATCCCATCCCAGCCCCGGGAACGCCGCGAGGTGATGGATTACTCCTCGCGGATAACAATATCATCGTCCTACTTGGCCAAGAAGGCGCTGTCAATTCCATTGCCCGCGGGAAATTCTCTCTAAACTTCGACAGTGAGACAGAATACAGAAACATCGGCATATGCTCGTCGATCCTTACAATGCAGTGCATCGCACAGCTGCTGCTCATACCACAGGCCACGCTCTTCGGACAGATCATGTTGTTAGCCTCGCTTGCAGTCTCCTGGGCATACACCCCATGGTTGTCATCGTTCGATAAATCAGAGATCCAGAGGAGGCTGCTGGTGGATGTAGTCCTCAAGCGGCCGCTGATGACGAAATATATGTTGGGCACGCGCACTACCATGGCGGTCTTCGTTCTACTAGCATTGAATCCACTGAACTAATTAATATGTACATATTCCCCATGTGGGGGAGTTATGATTTTTGCGACACTGATTGCCAATATCATCCGATCCGATGCATGTATTACGCGTTCGTCACCTTAAACAAAGAAAAAAATTCAGTGGTTGAGAAGCGAGTTGAATCTTTGGACGTGAATAATCGTACGCGCGGAGGCGAACCGATTTGAAAGCGGCGAAAAATGAATACAGCATTGTACTAGTGTACAAGAAGTTCACATAATTTTCATGACGCAACAATGCAGCTGTCTAGGAAGGCCACAAATGAGTCCGAGACCCTAAAAAAAATAACCCAGCCTAGCCTAGCTTTGGCGCGCTTAAACCAACCAACTAACTAAACGGAGCGACGATCTCAGTTTTTTTTTTTTGAAAAGCGAGTCTATTATGTAACAACCGACACTATCTAGCCTTACATAAACGCTTATACCTAGGCGGGGGCTCTGTGTTGATAGGTGTTGATTACGTTCGACCCGATCATTCTGTCTACGTTCAGCCTTTGGGAGATGGCGTGTGTCCATCTCGTGGTAACGTTATTCTCGGAATGTTCTATTCCTCTGATCGCTCTCTCGCACGATCTTAGTTTTAGTATGACTTGGGCAATGGGCGCTGAACCTAACCTACCGTGGCACCGACATGCATTCAAATTTCAGATCTCGCTTCAGGACGACGGCAATGTGCCAGGCCTTTTGCAGCCTCGATTCAGTCCCCCAAAATTTGCGTTTAATGTCCGTGCACACGACAGGAAGACATACATACTACGTGATAAGCTAAGTGCGTCAAAATCGGACTGTCGGATGTGCACACTGCAATGACCGACTTTAAAATCCAGAGTGCGGAGGCGCAATGGAATTGTCTTCACCACGCCCCCTTCTCCTTCCCCTCTCTAAATTTCCACAGCTGCGGCTGCTGCACGTTCTCCAGCTCGTTCATTTCAACACTACCGTTGTAACAACTCTCGCAATGGAATATCCAGACGAGGTCGATAATGTGGTCCAACTTACCCTTGATCAATTCGTCGGCCAATCACAGGATATGTTCACACACGTGCATGACGATCTTCAGTCAGAGATCGATTTTATTCGTTTCGCATTGGCAGGTAGGGTTGGGCCGGAAGCAGACGAGGAAGTCGATCAGTGCCGCATCAGCCTGAATGCCCAACAAGGCATTCCCCCTCTTCCCCCTCGCCCTGAGACCACTATCACTCGTGACATCGATTCGGTCATTGGAGTGTCAACTTCGTTGCCTTATACAACGTCATTATCGGTCTGGCCCGTCCCTCCCTTTAAAGAGACATTAACCAAGGATAATCACGTCAAGAGTCGCGCATACGATGCCGAGGTGAGACGCATCTCATCAATTCAATGGTAATAGTAACGGATCCTAACCACATTAAACCAGGGTAACGAGATCCAAGTCTCCATGCACAAAATTCCGAATATTCCCCTGGGAAAAGTGGAACAGCGACACGTCGTCTGGATTTTTTTCCCTAGACTTTACACCGCAGCGTCTGAAAACCCATCGTGGGTGGGATTGTCCCAAGAGGATTTCGCTCTTATATACGACCGTTGCATTCGTCCCATAATGACACAATATCTGCCTCAAACTAGAGACAGATGGCCCACATCTTACAATTCCGCATTAACCCATGCTAGAAGTGCTAGAGAATGTTTAGTCCTTCATAACAAATATACACACCTGTATAGATGCTTGATGCTGCAGAGATGAGCTCTTCCTCCTTATATTTTGACGTGCCTGCAATGATGTCGTTGAGTGCGTCGGGCACCATTCCCCGCATCTCAGCACCGTCAAGCTTTGTGTCATGTTCGTTATAAGCAGGATACGATGCAACAGATAAACGTACGATAGAACTGTGTGCCTGTCGGAAAGGAACTTTGTCCTAGCATCCCTCGCCCATCGTTTGAAAGCCATTCCAGGGAACCAGTCCGGTAAATACAATACTGAGATATTCAATAAGATTGTGTGTGGTCAGAAAAATATGCTTTACCTAGGGGCACAGTATCAGCAAGCCAGCGTCTGGCAGGCCGCAAAGCTTGTTGGGTGTGAACAGAAATTTCGTCCCCCAGTTTGAGTTCATGATCTTCTACTTTTGTCCCGCGTGTAAATCGAGTAATGAAAGACCAAGATACCTTGGTATTCATAGAAAGACGTCACTAAGTGACCGTGGTGTTAGATAGAATCCGCACCTTCGAATATGCTGCTTGAATAGTTCTGGAGATTGTGCCATCTCCAGCATTAAGCTGGTAGCCCCTTCTTCAAGGACCGGGCCCCAAGACCTTTGTGCCTTTGGATTGAAAGCAGCTTGAAGGAGCACCCGAGCCTTCTTCTGCCTGTCAGTATGGTCCATGAATGCGATATTGTAGTGAGAGCCACCATTGACCAAGTCGGACGGCGGGCATAAAGCGTGGACTTCGTTTCCAACAGGTCCATGGCCGCAAGGATAAGTTCACTCAGTTCTCATCACCACGACCCACTATGCAGCGCCCCTCGTTTACTCTCTTGAACGACTGTCAATTGGAGAGAACCGTCTGAGATCCCTCCGCTCACCATCCTCAAGGAGCTCCGCACGGCGTCCTCAATTTGTCCTTCAAGAACTGCCGCCTGCCTTCTTTCGCAATCTTCAGCAGCTAGAGAAACTGTACCGTAGTGGCAACCAGTTAACGAGTATCCCCACTGAAGACCTCGTGAAAATGACCAGACTGTCGGTGTTGTTTTTGAATGGGAACAAATTCCAGACGCTCCCCGCTGAACTGGGCAAAATTCCCAGTCTGACCATCATTGATGCCAGCAGTAACTTGTTAAGGTACAACATTCACAATTGGGAGTTTGATTGGAACTGGTATGTTTTGATCGTAGATGACTGGTTCGCTCACGGCGCCGGTAGGAATTTCAATTGTAACTTGAAGTACCTCAACCTATCAGGGAATAAGAAATTGGATCTTAAGCAGAACAACGGTGGAAAGCGAGTGGTGGTCTCGACTATCTCAGCTTCGTGTTTTCGGGTTGATGGATGTCATGGCCACTTTTCTTCCCAATATTCCCGAAGACTCTGATGAACGACGTGTTCGCACTTCTCAGACGGAAGTCAACTGAATGTCATATGGCATTGCCGACACCATTGGGAGGGATAGGTACCTAACCACTCTCGATCTCGTCCTGTGCCCACAGCAATTCGTATTCACAATAACCTTTTGCGACGACATCTTTGAACTCGTGGTGGTTACGTTGTCAAGACGGAAGGCGATGCATTCATGTGCTCCTTTCCGACCACCCTTGCCGCGACGTGGTGGTGCCTCATCGTGCAGCTGAAACTTCTTCGCGAACTCTGGCCGCTGGAGATATTAGAGTGTCCCGAAGGTAAAGAGGTGTATGATGGGCATAGACAACTTCTTGCACGTGGACTTTCAGTGTGCATGGGGTCCACTGCGATAACCCAGTGTGCGAACCAGATCCTATCACCGGTCAGATGGACTACTTTTGGCCCATGGTCATTCGGGCCGCTCGTATCAGCGAGATCGCACTGGGTGGGAAAATTATGTGCAGCGCCGACGTCGTTCGTGACATGAATGCCAAGATCTTCGAGAATGGCCAGGACACAGAGTATTCAGAGTTTCAGCCAACACAAACTATCGAGGCGATCCGGCAGATGCTGATAGCCCTTGTCCCTGCCGTGGAAGTGAAATTGAAGGGGTTGGGGACTCCGGAGATGATTTCCCCCGTCTACTCAGCAGCCCTCTCAGGCCGTCAGGATTTAGATGCATCTGGGTCGCATTTGAATTGTGATTTCTATCTCCTTTTCATTCCTCGGTTGCATCACTGTCCTGCATTTGCATTCAACCACGTATATATTACCTGCACGCCCTTGTTACGAGTATCAATGGTCTGTACAACTTTTATACCAGTTCATCTCGACACTACCGAGGGTGAATGACATTCATTCGGACATACAGTTAATCGTGAATAACCTGTGCTGATTTTCTGGACTACGCCTTAAATATGAGTGTTATTCCACAACGACCTCACTACGAAGTCGGCGGGATCAGGACTTTGGACAGTCGCAAGTTCCACGCTGGATATGAATTGAACTGACGGATTGCAATGAGCTATGCGATAACGATATCGGGCAATCAGGCTTACCAGTGCGATCGATACCAGGAATGAGGCAGTAACCATTTGAAGGAAGCCCAGTCGTGGGATCAAAGAAGTACCCAACCGTCCCTGAAGGGTGATCAAGCCACGTCCAAGCACCCACGCCACCCTTGGCAGATAATGTGAACTGCGATTACAGCGATCTGTGGGTCGATGAGGTTGGAATAGGCGAGCGAGACCGGAGTGAACCAATGTACAAAATATTCGTCAGCACAGGCTGTTCGTACCGGAATTTGGAAACAGAAAGGGCATACGTAGTACTCGCCGCTGGTCACAAGTTTCATATCCACAATAGCGGTCACGTTCATCAGGAGCCAGATGTCATTGTCATTGTGACCATGGGGCAGAATAGCGTCGAGGCCGGTTCCCTCGTAGATAAGCGAGTTGTCCAGAGTCGGGATGGAGAATGGCGTGGTCATCGAGCTGATCACATTTCCACTCCAGTCATGCCAATGCAATTGTGCGGTGCTGTTGACCGTCTCCCAGCGGTCAGACGTAGCGAATATGACGAGCGTCTCATTCCCTGGCAACTAGAAGGGATTGATGATGACAGGGGAGTAGACAGTCGCCAAACCATACTGAAGAATTTTCCATCTTCCAGAGTATTCAAAAGCTGACCAGCTGACACCCTGTCAGATGTCGTTCAGGTGCCAAACGGAAATTAAGGAATCTGTGAATTTACTGATGCGGGGCTGCGCCATTACTTATGCAAACCGCTGTAAGCTCAAACATAAGAAAATGGATCTAATTTTTTTAAGTGCAGTGTTCTTACTGGTTCTGGACTTGAATTGGACTTTTTCACGCTTTCGGCGACTCTGACCTCGTTTAAGGGAACATTCAAAATTTTAACAGTATAAATGATCACATTTAGTAGAGCAGAATTATATTCTTCTACAGTTCGCACGGCTACAATATCTTGAAGTCTCATCAAGTCACTGATGTTTGCTCGGCCTGATGAGGGCGATGAAGACGAAGCAGGCTCCGAGGCGGAGGATTAAACTTTCTCATCATGGACTTCACATTGATTTATGCTAGCGTTCGTTGCATACTCACACTTTAGTATCGACTTCTAGTACATATCGTTTGGCCTACTAGTACTTTGCGGACTTCATACGATGTTCATCATCATTACATATCGGTACTCGTGCTTTTGTACCGACCTAATGTCCTTTATCCGAATAACACCATTACCACGTCGTCTCTTGACTTACAGCTTAAGCCCAGTTTTCTTGAAATATGAAATTCCACCCGTCAGCTGATGCCAGTTTATCTATCAATGGGTTGCCTCATAGATCTCATTTGACAAAACACTGATGAGAAATGGAATTCATTGGAACAACTGTCACAGTCTAAGTGCTTCGAAGGGTGTAGGTAAGAGATAATCAGAGAATCATAGAGAGATGTCAGACCTCCGAGGAAACTAGTGATCGTATCAACAAGAGACATAACAAAAGAAGACTCAGGGAGACATTACAACGTACCCTATTTGCGAGATCGCTGCCGTTGCACGCGATCGTTGGAAGAAAATCTAGCAGAATGAACAGGTCCCGAGCCGAATGAGACAGGGTTGAATTTCACTGGGCGAGGGCGGGGTCGAGGTCGAGGTGTGTCAGACTTGCACAGGTCCCTGCTAACTGCTGCCCTTGAGGAAGAGGACATTGGAACCGAATTCTTCTTGGTGAAGGTGTCATAAAACGACGGGGTCTGGTGAACGTGCAGGGAGCGTTGCTCCTCGTGTTCCACAGTCAAGCGGCTGTCATGGCCGCCGCCGTCATTCCAGTCGTGGTTTCTGTCATCATTCCAGTCCATCTCACAGTCAGGAGCAGTTAATGCCTCCTCAACACTGCAGCGCAAGCGGCCACCCTGAACGCCCGCAAGTTGTTCTGGCTGAGCATCGATAGGTGGACTGAGACCAGTGGATAGATGGTGCGGGTAGGAGTGTGGAGATGTAGAGGAAGAAAGGTTGGGAGAAGGCTGAGGGAAGCGTGAGGGTGACTCGGAGACCGATGAATCGCCGTGATCATCCTTGAACTCTACTACCGCCGAGTTGTCCTTGGGTGTGGACGATGGGGAGGATGACTGAGTCTCGTCTAACTGGAGCGGCACTATAGCTTTGCTGGTTGTACCAGCCGCCTGCAGACCGGTGGATGGATGGTGCGGGTAGGAGCATGGAGATGTAGAGTGAGAGCAATCAAGGTTGGGAGAAGGCTGATGGAAGGCAGAAAGTGACTCAGAGAGGGATGAATCGCCATGATCATCCCTGGACACCACTACTGCCGAGTTGTCCTTGGGTGCGGACGATGGGGAGGATGACTGAGTCTCGTCTAACTGGAGCGGCACTATAGCTTTGCTGGTTGTACCAGCCGCCTCCTTGCTTGTGATGGTGGACGGCTGTGGCTGCATGCCCTTGCATCGTTTGTGCGAGGTGCCCTCAGACTCGTCATCTGTGTCGACCGTCAGGGACATTTCATCCCTTCCCTTACCCTTACGCTTCATGGCAGATTTGGCAAGGATTGCGGTCTTGACGGTGGTTTTGGTACGAGGTTTCTTTTTGCTCGTTTTTTTCCTTACAATGGGTTCGAAGTCGACGTCCACAGGGTCACCATCATCAGGGCAATCATCCAACTTTGATAGACCGACAGAGATCAAATCTCCCATGGCGTCACCATCGCCATCAAAGATGCCTCCTGCAAAAATAGTCTTTAGCCAAGCCCTAGGCAGACACGGCAGGTACACACGGAATTCCTTGGGAGCACCAACAAATTCATCATGCATCGCGCCTTTCGAGAATGAGATGTTGTTGAGAAAGACATCTGCGGTCTTCAAGGCAATGGCTCGGTAGATATGCACCTCTTTGACCTGAGGATGACGGTAGATCCGCCCACGTAACTGTCGATCGTCCTGTTCTGACCAAAGCGTATCCTATCACAATGATCAACTGCATTTAGCATGCGAGCGCTTATGATAATGTACGCACCATAACTATCATTATATTACTGCAGGCCAAATTTAAGCCTACCGTCCCCACGCCTGACAAAATCAAGACGCGCGCTCCGTTGGGCCGTGCAGATAATCTAAACTGGTCCAAAATGACCTTGCGTTTCCTCATGGGGGTCTGGCCATTAAGTTCCAGCGCATGTATGCCATTAAGGTCTAAAATCTGGAAGGTAGTATTAAACCAAAAGATTGCAGGAGTCAAGCATGAAACATACATCCACAATGGCATGATTAGATGTGACGAAGGCCGAGAATACTATAATTCGGTCCGGCTCATCTGGGCTGGTATTGCCAGCCGTGAATGCCGGGTTAGGAACTAGGTTGCGACCGCTCTCATCCATCATCAATGGCTGGCGACCGTCAGATTCCAAATGGTACTTAAGAAGTTTAGCCAGAACGTCCAACTTCATACTTTTGGTATCAGGGCTGGTGTGCCATTCTTCCAAGGATTTCGGTTTTGTCCAAGACCGTTCCTCAGTTGGGTTCATATGCGGATGAAGGATAGATCGTCGAAATTCGACGTAGAAATTCTACACAGCAAAAAATCGGTACTTAGATGACAGCTCCGTGACGAAGAGCAATAGACCTCACCTTGCTCATACCCACTATGGGACATTCATCCAAGTATCCCCGTGCAATACACCTTAGATTGTCCATCTCCCAGTCAAGCAGCTTGATTTTCAAGCTATGGTCATGATATGGAGGGAGACCTAGAATTTTTTTGCCTGTATTGTCAGTGGAGTCCAAGGTACGAAGAATGATGGCAGGGGAGAACCACTCTCGCATCCGGCCCATCCATCGTTTCATTGCGGGCAGGTATTCTTCTTCAGCAGCCTCGGGATTGTGATTGCCCACAAAGACAGCTCGCAGTATCGATCCCTCAACCCCCGCCTCTCTCTGCGCCTTACGATCCCTCCGCTGAGCCGCTGCCAATTCTCGGTTCATAGCTTTGAGCTGTGTTATATCTTTGAATCGTTGAAGGCCAAGCAATTGACCCATAATCCAAAGATCCTGGCGCCCATCAGAAGCGATGTTAGCCACTATGTCAGTGACACCAGTGATGTCACTGGCTTACCGACGGTTTTGTGGTGACTGGCGTTGCAGTCATGGCAACCATTGAGTGAGACCTCTCTTGAAGTCCTCGAGCTGCGGTGTGGACCTTGTTGTATTTGCGTGCACAATGAGCTTCGTCAAATAGCGTCACATTGTATTCTCGGCCGAATAGGGTATTGGGACTTGTCCGTTCAAAGCGAGGGCTAGCTATTGGCTGCCCGTAGCTGTCCCTATCGCCTTCAATAAAAACGGTGCCTGCATCGTCGTGTGCCGCCTGTTCAACAATACAATGATTTTATATTCCGCTAGTCTTCCGCAGCAAGCACTTACATTTGTCGTAGTCAGGATAATGCGTCGTATTGGAGGTTGCTGGCACTTGGACCAAGCTATCGTCCACCACTGTGACCGTGCTGTATATTTGCCCGCGTAGGGAAGAACGTCGAACGTGGCTCGCCTTAGATACCGTTGTATTTCACTCATCCATTGATGTTGCAAGTTGGGAGGACACATGATCACAACGGGTAAATCTGGTATGTTGCCCCCAGTCTTCTTGTATGACCGTTGAGCTTTGGGGCATCAGCGCATGCAGCGTTTCCAGATGATGTCAAACGCATTACTTACCAAATTTGCCAGGGAACTTTCCGTGTTTCCTGTGATGCTCCCTGTAGTGCGCCAGGCATGCGATCAATCCGACAGCCTGCATGGTCTTGCCAATGCCAACGCCATCCATCAGCATCACCGGTTCACCTTCCAACACCCTGTCAATCAGCCGCACAATGCCGACTAGCTGGTGCCACCGAGGCGATAGGATCTGAGCCGGACTCGTCGGATCATCAAGCCATAGCTGACCTTCTTCGCTCCAAGGGTCAATGGTAGCATCGGGATCGGATCGTGTCTGAAAAAAAGGGAGTCTCTTCTCTGACAAGCCCAGTTGCTCCCAGAGGTCATCCTCATTGCACTTGTCGTATTCCTCTACACCACTCTTCCAGTCGCTCACATCAATGTTATCCTTGAAATCTATCACCACCTCATCACCTTCAAGGGGCACCATCGCAGCCAGCGTAGTTTCAATCAGCAGTTCAAGCTCCTTAACCTCCTTTTCAGTTGCCAATTTGTCGAGCGCCTCCCGAAGAGGTTTAGGTAGCCCTAAAATAACGCCTTCAGTCACTGCGTACATGCCAGTCGGATATTGACCCACTCACGTGCTATGGATTCTGCCTTAGTGGGGTCTTTCTTGGCAGCGGCCAGCAAGGCATCAACTTGTTCACGACGCGCATTTAGTTTATCGACCGTGCCCTGGTCCTTGAATACGCTAAGAAGTGTGACCAATGATTCTAGTTTCTTCAGGTAGGCGCGAATCCTGACTAATGTGGGTTTTGAATTTGCAGCCGTCATGGCTGCACTACGGTTAGCCCACCGCCCTAACTGACTAGTCTGCCCCGCTTACCTAGCCACTGCTCTTCAACTTCCTGAGCCTTCTTCTCGATACTGTTGGCCTGCCTTTTGACAACCTTCCGATATCTGCTCCATGTCAATACCAACACCATGGTGATAAACGTCATGATAGTTGGCATAACGAAGGATCCGTCGGTGAATGCATCGTCACCGAACAATGCGTCGGCCAATTTGACGGAAACCGCCTGCTTCGCCTGTGCAGCTTCCATCGTCGGAAACTAAGTGCACGACTGTGTCATATTAGGAGGTTGACGGATTGGCACATAACTCACATCATCCGCGTTCTTGCAATTCATCCTTGCCATAACATCGTGTGGCTCACAACCGCTTTCTTGCAAGATATTGTCAACCAGTGTATTGATCTTCCATTTAGCCCATGACGTTTTAACCCAGGCGTTCCACGAGGAACGACCTTCATGGTCATTGTCCTTCCACTTCACAGCATAGTGTTCCACAGGGTCTTCGGCCATCTTACAATTGTTCATGAAGGTTTCGACTGCCTGAGCCTGACCTATCGTCCATTCAGCGACATGGGTTACTGTGCCCTCACCACGGTCGTACGTCCACGGGTCGCCAAAAACGTTTGTCAGAGACTGCCATACTGGATTGGACCATGGTAGCGCCGGATCTGCTATCCAGAGTTGGATTAGAGCAAGAGGGAGTGGAATAGCTGGCATCTTGGACAGGAATTATGAGCGCTTGAGCGATAGCCTTTTCATGACTCTGCGTATCCCACGAAGCTACTATTCGGTACGTACATGATGGCAGGGCCATCTGCCAGATGCCGGCAAAATTGTAATGTTTAGCAAGCCTCTGAGCAGTGAGCATGCAAAACTGTTCATAGACTAAAAAATTTTCAACTTAGCGCGCCACAATACGATCGTGCGAAAGAGCCAAACAATTACAGAAAGTCAAATTTCCGGCAGTCTCCGTCCGGCTGCGTGCGGGTCTGTCCAAATCCGTGACGCTGCCATCACAATTCAAAAACTAAATAAGGCAAAGCGACAATGCTGAAAATAAGAGGGCATCTGGGAATCCGAATTTGCGGGTCCGTCTGTCCGGGTCTGTCCGGCATGCAAATCATAGTACAAATAACGAAGTACAAGTCTAAGTTAAAAAAAAAAGGCACATATGTCGGAAATTTCCAGAGGTGCCTTGCAAGTATTCTATATTGGGACACTATTTAGGTAGTATTGGAAGTAAATTCCCAGGGGGTGACTTACTTGCAAGTGTACCTAGAGCGCGTTGATTCCAATAGGGACGTTCAAAGCTGTTTTTACGAGCCGTTTTCGACGCCGTTTCCAAATTTGATTTCGACTGTCTGTGGAAAACGAACTGATTTCGACAACCTGCTATTTTCGTTCGGCATCAACGGCACGGACTCTGAAATCCGGTGTTATCCGACTGCCGAACAACTTGTGCGCTGGCTGTGCTGGGTGCCGATGACGACGACAAGGGTGTTACTGGAGACGCGCCTCGCTGCTGCGCAGAACTCCGCAATGGCAAAGGCGAGCAAATGCCGCCCTCCGAATTCCCGTGCTAAGTCCACAGGCACTGACGCGAAGGAGAACTTAGATCCTCACGCTGTTGTGACTGCAACAGCAGACAAAAGAAGGACTGTTCTTGTAGCGTGAGTTGTCCAGTATTATTATGCACTCTACTACTGACTATTTTATGAGCCAGTTGGTCTAAACCCGAGAATCACCACCTTACAGACTCGTTACTCACTCTCATTGAGGAGAGTAACACCTATCGAAAGGCATTTGGATTCGCGTTGCTCCCCGGTAGTGGCAAGGTTGCTTCAACTGGAAACCGGCCTGCAAATCTCTACCGGCAATTGGCTACAGCCCTTTTTCTCGATCACGAGGACTCACCATGGAAGGATGTAGGCCTCAATGACCTTGCAGAAGCTGTCAAGAACCGTGTGGCGAAGTACATATTTTTCTTCAATTCAATTTTGTATCGAAAGCTTACAGTTATGTATACAGTGGACTGCGCAAGGCATTCATCAAGCACCGTGATTCAATGTCACAGACTGGTCAGGGTTTGATTGATGCTGATCGCGAGGATGAGATAACTTTTGGCAGCGAGATTTTTAATGCATGGGGTATGATTTAGCAAGTGTCCGTGATGAGTGCTAATACCTCTTTCTGACACAGACCAAGTGAAGAAAAAATTTCCGTGGTACAAACGGATGAATGCCTTGTATCGCGAGAGTCCTGCTGTAGACCGCTCTGCTTTGGCTAACAGTGCATCTCAACTCGATCTAAGTGTTCTCAATTGTTCGCAGGTGGGTAGTATTATGTCATGCCTTCGAGTACACTTCAGATACTATTGCAATGTTGTAGACTATGGATGATGACGAGATACCAATTGAGTGGCCTCGCTCGCCAACTCCCGAGCATACGAACAATGATGACAAATCAAGTATTGTCTTCACTCCTCCCTCTACACCTGCCTCGCGTGCTAAGCCAGAGCCACCTTCTGTCCGTCGTGCGAGTGGCCAGAAACGAAAGTCGATGCACAGCCATATCGAGGACCTTACCACCTCCCTTGGTGAATTGAGGGTGAAAGTTGCTCGAGTGCGAGAGCGAGAACATACTCTGCGAGCCCAGGCAAAGGAAGACCGAAAAAAGGCTGAGTTTGATTCTCGCCTCCAGTTTAAGGCTGCCGAAGCTGAACGACAGCGTGCACATGAGCTCGCTATGCTTGAACGGCAAATTGAACTCGAACGTTTGCGAGCTCAACCTAACTTTGCCAGTTCCTCGTCTGCAGGCCTTCGTCAGAGTGACCCCCCCCACTCTGGACCATCGATTCCGTGGGCCATTGATCCATCTCTTTGTTAGCTTGTTTTTTGCCTACTATTGTGTGTTCTTCGCAATTATCATCCTCTCCTTTCGAGTTCCACTCTTTTCTACCACTACTGATTAATATCCAGCCATTCAAGTAAATTCTCTTTCAGTTATGAGACCCCCTAGGATCCACCTAGGATCGATTTTTCTTAGTTTTTGATTATCACTCAGGTACCAGATGTGGGAGTCCAGGACTCCCACTGTGTGCAGGCCTCAAACCCCCTGAGTACCAGATGTGGGAGTCCAGGACTCCCACTGTGTGCAGGCCTCAAACCCCCTGAGTACCAGATGTGGGAGTCCAGGACTCCCACTGTGTGCAGGCCTCAAACCCCCTGAGTACCAGATGTGGGAGTCCAGGACTCCCACTGTGTGCAGGCCTCAAACCCCCTGAGTATCAAATGTGGGAGTCCAGGACTCCCACCATGTACAGGCCTCAAACCCCCTGAGTATCAAATGTGGGAGTCCAGGACTCCCACTGTGTGCAGGCCTCAAACCCCCTGAGTACCAGATGTGGGAGTCCAGGACTCCCACTGTGTACAGGCCTCAAACCCCCTGAGTATCAAATGTGGGAGTCCAGGACTCCCACTGTGTGCAGGCCTCAAACCACCTGAGTACCAGATGTGGGAGTCCAGGACTCCCACTGTGTACAGGCCGCAATACCATGTGTATCAGATATGGGAGTCCCACCATGTGCGGGCTTCAAATCACCTGAGTACCAGATGTGGGAGTGGTACTCAGGTGATTTGAGGCCTGCACATGGTGGGAGTCCTGAACTCCCACATCTGGTACTCAGGGGGTTTGAGGCCTGCACACAGTGGGAGTCCTGGACTCCCACATCTGGTACTCAGGTGGTTTGAGGCCTGCACACAGTGGGAGTCCTGGACTCCCACATCTGGTACTCAGGGGGTTTGAGGCCTGTACACAGTGGGAGTCCTGGACTCCCACATCTGGTACTCAGGGGGTTTGAGGCCTGTACATGGTGGGAGTCCTGGACTCCCACATCTGGTACACATATCTGATACACATATCTGATACACATATCTGATACACATATCTGATACACATATCTGATACACATATCTGATACACATATCTGATACACATATCTGATACACATATCTGATACACATATCTGATACACATATCTGATACACATATCTGATACACATATCTGATACGGCCTGTACACAGTGGGAGTCCTGGACTCCCACCATGTGCAGGCCTCTTCTTACATAATCCTGCCTGTTGTATATTTTCCCATGCGATGTGTATGAATTTAATTATATGGAGTCATTAATGGGTCTCAGAGTAACCACATGCTGTGACAAAAACTTCGGCACTACACGGCAATTTCGGCAGCTTTGAACTTTGACATACCGCGATGATTGGACTTACCATCTACACTATGGTGCTGTTCACTTATGTGCCGCTACATTTGTGCAAACTTTCTGTCTTGTAAAAACACTTAGATTAATGATAGGAACATATTGTCAAGAGCGATTTTGCATAGCATTAAATTTGAGCGAGATAAATTTTCGGACATGACCCAAATTGGCGGTGACCGGTAAAATCAGTCGAAAAGACATGCTACAGTCTCCAGACCACGTCTATGAGACTTGTACTTCCTTGAGCTGAACTCCTTGACCTGCAACTGTGCTTTTTTCGTCTCCAGACCTGACCGATAAGCATCCATCCACCTGTGCATCCGATGCTCCATAACCGGATTGTGCTGAGACGTACAGAAGCCATAGCTTTCGGCAAGTTGGTTTTGAGTGTTGCGCAGCCTCGCTGGATATAACTGGAGCAGTAGCAGTATACAGTTGAGCTTGTCAGGGCGAGTCTTGCACGAGCGGCTGCCTCTTTATGGTACTTTCGGGCCATTGAATGAAGATTGAAATATAAAACTTTCGTCTGTACATAGTATACTAATGTCTCGCAACTCACAAAACGACGTTGATGCCTGGTATACTAACATCGAAGCTGCGCCTGCCATTTTGAGCAATGGGTTAGGGTTGGAACTTTTTGGCCATCGATTTGGCGGTTGCCCCAAAGTAGCGGCGCATAAGTGAACAGCACCATAGATGTGGCTCTTCACTGTGTCCCACAGCGCATCATGGCAGGAGTCGCGACTGGTTGTGGATGTGGATCTCGAGGTCGCCCAGTGAAGCGTGGTAGCCATGGACTGATAGCTGATTCATCTGCTCCTCCCAGTGCCAGCCCGCCTGCCAGCACTGGATCAGCTCCAGCACTCAAGATGCCTACTATACACTGGGAGAAGAAGAACAGTCCACATACCGCTCGCCTTATCGAGTGGTGCAAAATCAACCAAGATGCTCGACTAAAAATATTCTCTGATTCTGCCAAGGATGCAAAGGAGGAAGGGCGCACGCGTCAGCAGATGACCACTCAGAAGAACACTTATATGCAGCAGCTCGCAGCATCTGTTTTCGCAGGCGATGAAGATCTGAAGGTCAGGGAATACTTTCAAGCACACTTTCTCGCTTTTGTGAAGCCCATTCAAGGCCGATTTACATCATGAGTTGCTGCCAGCATTCCCATGTTCTTCAGCGCCAACCTAGCTACTAACAAGGTGTTTTAGGCTACACAAAAAATATAACGAGATCAATCTACAACTTGGTCAGACAGATGCTGGACTTTCATTTGAGGAGCTCAACGAGAATGAGAAAACAAGGACGCTTCTTGGTCAGTACACTCTTTCTCTGCGGGCATGCACTCTGACAATTTTGTAGACCGCCTCTTGCAGACATTCCCGTGGTGGGTTGACCTCCACAGGTGGTGGAGAACCAATCCTGCCTATAATACGTCATTTTCGACTGCCGACCCAGGTCAGGATTTCTCGGCTGAGGCAATGGATGTCTTTGGTAAAGGGAAAGGGAAAGAGACTCTGGATGATGCAGATCGTGAGGATGACGAGGGAGGGGATGCAGGTGCTCTCAACAGGGACCTTAAGCCGGGCGAAATTTTGGATGGCGAGGCCGATAAAGATGATGATCCTCCTGCGCGAGTTGATGATTCTAGCTTACACATGTTTCGTGATAATGAAGGTCCAGGCTGGGTTAGCCCAGACGATACCTCTAACTCTCCATCTTCACGCTTCCCTTGCCCTCAACTTCCCTGGGCACCATCATCTGCTTCTTCAACTCATTTTCAACCATCTAATCTTCACCACTACCAATGCCCATCCATCACCCATCTCGACACAACGCAGCAAAGCATACCACTAGGACCCAACGAGATCTCCCTCAACTCCCCCGAACGAGCAGATAGGCCCAAATACCCCTTGCCATCCACCAATGCCACTGGTAGCAAAGCCAGAGCTGCATCTGTGCAGATGGATACCTCTGAGGACTCTGACACTGCTGCAAGCTGCATGATGAAATCACTTACTGTGCATTCCATTCACGCAAGGCCAGCCTTGGTGTTCGTACTTCTCATACTTCCGGTGGTCATGTATCATCTGATCAAGACTCAGATCAATCGCCAACTACATCTCACAAATGGCCACGAGACCCAGCAGCTGAGCTCACGATGAAGCTGAATGAGGCGTCAGATACACTCGTTCAGCACATATGCGAGGCGTCCACAGTCAAGGCCGACCACAAACGCCTCAAGCTAGAGACCCAATTGGCAAGCAGAGAGCTAAAGATGTGCAAATCTCATGCTGAGCGTGAACATGGACTCCGGAGCACAATAGCCATTCAAAACCATGAGCATGCAATGGCAGATGAACGGACGAAGCAGCTGGAATTGGAGATCAAGCTCGAGCAAGTGAGGTTGGAACATTTGATTATGGAAAAAGATTTGGCTCGTCAGGATCCCAGTGCTGAGAATTGCAACTAATTGCTTGATGTTTGTTCTGCTTTCGCTTTGCTTCCCTCGCTGTTGACATTTTAGCTCACAAATTCTTTACAGTGTTCTAGCTCGTTCTTCATTATTGTAGGTTCAAACATTGTGATGTATGCTAGAAGAATTTAACAGTGTATTGGTTGAAGTCACTTCTGGCTACTGTATTTTCCTTGAGTTTGAAGCAAGCAGGCTGTTGACATGAAGACCACCGCACTTTCCTCGCATCACTCATTCTAGGCTCTTGCATCCACCGCACTTTCCTCGCATCACTCATTCTAGGGTCTTGCATCCAGGGCTTCATGCGCTCTTGGTTGTGAATGAATTCCTCTTCCAGGAGCAGGTAGTCTATAATGTGGTCCATCTTAAGTAGATGAAGTCTACACCTTATAGCAGGGAAGACAGGGGGTAGCTTTGAGGCAGCGTCCACCGCACTTTCCTCACATCACTCATTCTAGGTCCTTGGGTAAATTTACTAAAGTACGTATCTACTACCTGTCACTGTTGATATCGCAGTAACTGGCCCATCAGCGTGTTTCGAAAAATCTGTCCTTCAGACCCGATAAAACCTTCATCCCCAGCTCCTTCTTGTTCAGCATTGTCCCCATCCTCCTGTGCACTGCCCTGTGCTCCATGACCCCACTGCCTTGCTTCCTGGGCAAAATGATTGAATGTACCAGTACCGCCAAGCTGTTCCTCGATGTCGACAATCATATTATGCAAAATAAAGCAGCAACGGGTCCACATATTCACTTCATCAAGGTCTTTTGCGCCTGTATTTGACCCCGAAGTTCATAAAGAGATTGAAATTGCCCTTTCAAAGAACCATAGCAGTGCTCGGAGCAAACACGGACCTGCAGATGTTGAGTTGACAGTTGTGACTCAGAGAACAATTTGTACTACCTTCGACAGATGATAATTAAATGTTTTTTGATCACACGTCAATCCACCAGCTGCCGCTGCTTAAAAGGTACAACACACCACGGGCGAGCACCATAGGCTGAATCTGCCCAGATCCACTCATTTCCCCCCCAAAATGTTTGCGGATGGCGTGAAATTCGAGCTTTTGCAAACATGTTTGAGTCGTGGACACTCCCGGGGACTCCGATCACATAATCGACAATGTGCAGGTTGTGGGGCATAATTATGACCTTCTGAAATGTTAGTTTGATTTTCTCTGCTCTAACTCGTGACGCACTTGGGCTGACAATGAATAATTCAATTTACGGTCATAAAATCCCTCACCGTGCCACCCAGGCTTCTGAAACAGATTGAATGGTGTGCCATCAATGCTAAGAAATCCACCCCTCCACTCTGGACAAGTCTGTCCTTCAACCCAGTCCTTCGCTCTCTCTCTCGCTCATTTTGATCATCGTGATCAAGCGGATCAAAGTGGATTACATGGTCGTGGTGCTGAAGGATAGCAACCATGACATGATGATGACAATTATATACCGTCCCGATCGAGACACCGGCCCAATCGCGATGTCTTCTGTTGTCGTGGCATTTCCATAGTGGCCGGCGATATTCAAGACTATAGCGAGCTGTACTGGGACTGGCAATTGAGGGTTGCGTGAGTTGTTATGGAATATAGGATGATTGCTGATTTTATTGACAATCTCCACAAAGACTGGAGGATCAACACGAAGCTTACAACAGAATTTTTCAGGTTTATCCAGCGCCCACTCCTCAAGCAGATGTAGCTGCGGGGCCCGGCTAGATTTTGGATGAGCGAAGAGTATCTGTGACTTTTCCACTTCATCAGCTAAGGCTTGAACTGTGTTACTGAATTCGAGGAAGGGATGCGAGCATGTCAGTATTTCTGTTGCGTCCGTGGATGTCGCAAACAAGAAAATCGACTCGCTAAGTGAGGATTCTGACGATGTGGACTGGCAATCAGAATCAGAATCATCACTATCATCGGAGTCTTCGAGTCCTTCCATGGCGAGTTTGATGAGTTCACAGTAGCGAGCATATTGGAGATCGAGCTGCTTAGCACGCAGTGCCTGCAAGATCTGTTGTTGAGCGGATGTGCGAGGCATGATGTTTATTATCACGATCATCGATTGTACTTAGCAATAGAACTGATACCTATCGTATTCTGGCGGAGCTTGAATACCTCTGGAACTTTGTTTCGTTTGGATGTTTCTAATGGTTCGTAAATTTAACTTTGAGAACCACTATTGTGAAGCAAGCCATGCACTGTGGGAGTCTTGGACTGCCACCCTGCATACACTACACAGTCTGACACATCTAAGAAGTAATGTATGACGGTTTCAGGAACACTCAGGTGCTTGTCCTCTTTGCCAGTGTATCTCTAACAACCTCAGAAGCGCAGGTGTTTGGATCCCCTGGGCTGATCATTGGCGGCATATGTGACCTCCTTGCTTCTCGTGACAGCAGTTAATGGTCTAGATGGCTGCTTCATGGCCTTCTTCTGAGGTCTGGCAGGCTCCTTGGTACTTCCGAATGTGGCAATCTCTGGTTTTGGCACGTCGCCAATGGCAGCTGGTGTCTGCCATGCACTTTGCTGTGGCAGAGCAGTGTTAGACTTGAGCTTGCAGGGTTTGTTGGTCAGGAGTGTGGCTTGCGGTGGTGGGGTCACATCCTTTCAACGGGCAGTGAAAAGTGGTCCATCATTTTCACTCAATGAGTGACCATCATCACCATATAACTCATCCTCTGAACTGCTGTCTTTGATGGTCCAGTGAGATGGTAAGGCATTGCCTTTGTACTTCCCCTTTTGCTGGGTTCATTGAGTGCGGTTTCCATTCATGGCGGCCTGCTGGGGTGCTGGATAAACAACTGCCTCACAGATTTCCCCATCAGAATCTTGCCACGCCGTGAATGAAAAGGCTGTTTGAATATGCTGTTCTTGCCAAGCCCACCAGAATTGTAGCAAAGCACTTGCATCCAATATGTCCATTTTGGAGGGTTCCTTGAACTGCATGTTGGCGGGCCAATGTGTGCCATCAAAGAACACCAATGGAGGTAGCGCCAGTGCCTTATAGTAGAAGTCATCGCTCCACCATAGTGCATCTTTCATAGTGTCACCTTGACTTGTCGCACCGACTCACCTGGTGACTAGAGCGAGCATCTCCACGGCCTACCTTGTGTGACAAGCCAGCCTGACGGACTTTGTTTTCTCACCCAGATTCCCTTGGTTCGTCTTCTTTGTTTTCTCTTCTCTCTGCAGTTGTTGTGATCCTTACACCCCAGTCTTGTTTCTGTTCTCAAAGTATTTTCTAACCTCTCTTGTCTACTCTTTTCCAACGTATTTTAGACTGTTCAGCCTCTCTCATCTACTCTTTTTTTTATCATACTTCAAATTGTCCAGCCTCTCTCGCTTATTCCTTCTCAGCACACCTTAGATTTCTCAGCTTCTCTCATCTACTCATTTGATAGATCTTAACATTACCAGCCTCTGTCATATACTCCTTCTAGATATCCACATCACACGCAGTCACCACAGCCCTCAAGATCAAAGACATTGCGAAGCTTCGCAACATCCCATCAGAACAGCCAGTGTTCTCGCTAAGTCCCCGCAGACAAGCCTCCAACTCCTTGTTAAACATACATATTGCCTCTCCCCCACCCCAACCACCAGCCGACTTCGCACCCAACCTTTGTCATATTCGACAGAAGCATCAGGCCAACCAACAGTCGTCAAAAGTGCAAACCCATACACAAGTTTACCCAGCATTACCTATGTCAACGATTACCACACTGCCAGTCTTACCATTACTCCGAGGCGACTACACAGGAGGAGAAGAGCATAATGAATGGCTACGACAGCTCGACCTCAACCTGCCTATAACATGGAACGACACGCAAAAGGTTGACAGGTTCCATTGGCAATGTGCCCCAGGAAGCTTGGCCGAGACATGGTTCACCACACTGACATTGTTACGACTGGGATGAGTCGAGCTATCTC
Source organism: Suillus plorans (assembly GCF_016647745.1). Classification (NCBI taxonomy): domain Eukaryota; kingdom Fungi; phylum Basidiomycota; class Agaricomycetes; order Boletales; family Suillaceae; genus Suillus; species Suillus plorans. The sequence continues at coordinate 219,903 of NW_024537448.1, read as the reverse complement.
TGTCTGAGTAGACAATCGGCAGGATGCCTAGATAGACGTGAGTCTGCTCTCGATTGAGAGATCAAGGTTTCTGGCTAAGGCGAGTGTTGCTGACTCCCTTAGAATAGTAGTTCTAGACAGTAAGGTTGGAGACCTTACTGAAGGACGATGTTCCAGGTAAAACCCAGTAGATTAAAGTAAGGAATACAACAGTGGGTAGGTAGGTTTATATACCAGTGTTCAAGCGGAGCTTGTAAATGCGTTATCAAGATAGAAGCAGAAAGAGGTGGACAGCCCGCTTGGTGAGATAAGAGATAAGCATGATAAGAGATAAGCGTGGTACGGACGGCCCGTTTAGAGGTAGCAAGGAAATGAGTATAGGGGTTTAGATGTTACTGTAACATTACCCCCTTACTAGGGTTGAAACCACCGGATTCAATCATCCTGGTTAGCATAGTAAATGGGATCGTCAGAATACTCTAAGTCGTCTTCTGGTCCAGCCTTCATGCGTTCCTCCGAATAAAGCATTTCTTCTTCCCTGCATAATGCTGCGTATGCTTCATCGGCGTCATTCTCCCAGGCTGCGAGTGCCTGGTAAAATCCTTCGTCCTTCCAGGTTAGAGAAGTAGGGGTTTCTCCAGTATAGTGTGGGCAATAAAATGAAAGATGGCCTGGAGACAATTCTCGACAGACGCGACAGTAGTAGTCGGAGCAATTAATTTGCCTATGCCCGATCGTCTTGCAGTATCTGCATACGCGGTTTTCATCAGGATTAGAGGAGGTCGCTCGTAAGGGTGATGGGCCTGGCTTAGGACTAAGTGCTTCATCTGCACTGGTGGCGCGTCTCTTTCCTTTATCTTTACCAGAGCGCCGAGCTCGCGTTCTTTTCCTGGTTAAATCGGTTCGTTGCATGGGGTGCCTAACGGCTACACCTCGTTGCTCTGCCTCCGCGATTAGCTCAGCAGGAGTGGCAGGTTGAGTTCTTCCCAACGCTTGCATGGGTACTATTCCATCCGTGAAGGTATGCGTTGATAATGAGTCCGGAATGACAATCGGGGGATGAATGTGGAGTGAGGCCAATGCGTTGGCCAAGTTCTGTTCTTCATGATAGGATAAGAGTTGTTGGTTTGGATCGGCAGCGATTTCTTCGCGGGTAGCAGAGAACGCAGTATAAAGATGGGGAGGATGTTCAATAGTTTCCACCGTAGGGGCTGGTACGGGGATCGCTTGGCGGTTTTCTTCTCTGAGGGAAGCTAACATGGCTTCCGTTGTCTGCGCGAGATTATTGACCGCAGCCAGTAACTCATTAGGAATGTGAGAAGAGAGAGTAGGAGCAGCGTCTTGGTATGAGGGAGGAGGGGCTCCTCTGGTGGAGCCCATAGGGGAAGGTGGGCGCGCAACCCCTGCGGTTTGTTCTGAGACGATGTGGATGACCGTTCTAATATCGTCTTTAACTTCTTCAGGAATAAGGCGCAGAGCAAAGTTGCGTATGCGCCTCTGCATATGCATGAGACTGTGGCGGACCGTGTTGTCTTCAACGAGACGACAGACTCGTTCGATGATCTCGGTGGCTCTAATGATGTTGATGAGGAGGTTGATGGAGTGGGCGTTTCTTCCGAAGAGGACTCTGGTGAGCTCAATGGCATGTTGGGGGCAGAGAAGTGCTGCCTCAATGAGGGTGAGGTCTTCAGCTTGGGTGATGTACGTTTCGTATCGTTCGTCATTTGAGTCAAGGGCGGAAGTTTCGAAGGTGGAGTGGTATGGCAGAGTGTAGGTGGATGCGGGGAAGGGCATATTGGTTACTTGGGTTTCGTTTACAGGGGAATGGTTCGTTCAGTTTAGCTTGTGCCTCTTCTTATATGTTGTTAAAAGCTCTTTCGAACTCCGCAAGTTCTCCTCGGGTATCCATTCGTTGCTTCCGGAAGAGTAGCCTATCCATGATACGAGATAGCGTCTTCGTTTACCCGTGCCTTTATGGCTAAGAATAGCTTCTATTTCATATTCTTCTTCGCCATTGATAATGTCAGGTGGAGGTTCGGTGTAGTTCGGTCCGTGTATCTCTGTTTCGCGATAGGACGATAGTTCGGAAGCATGGAACGTGGGGTGAACTTTCCACTGGTCTGGGAGTTTTAGAGTAAATGTGATAGGAGATAAGACTGCGGTGATAACGAATGGGCCGTATCGTTTGGGCGCAAGTTTCCTAGAAGGTAAAGATGTCAGGAGATTGGTGGCCGTAAGCCATACCTTATCTCCTATCTTCCATGGTCGGTATTTCCCATGGCGAGATCTTTCTGCCACTCGTTGCATGGCGATGTTATGACAAGCGAGTGCTTCTTCACGTATCTTCTGTAGGTTTCTGAGTCTTTCTTCTGCTGCTGGCGTGTCTGATACTGATAAGATGTGAGGGATCCCTCGTGGTTCGTAGCCCATCATGAGGAAGAATGGTGACGTGTTCCTGGCATCATGTTTCCGATGATTGTGGACGAATTCGGCGATAGGAAGATGATTTGACCATTCTAACGGGTTATTCCTGCAATAGATCCGTAGGTAGGTTTCTAATTCTTGGTTAAGACGTTCTGTTTGTCCGTCTGTCTGGGGGTGGTAGGCGGTTGATGCGGCGATCTGATATCCGAGTAGTCGGGCAAGTTCTCGAGAGAATTTTGAAATGAACTGCGGTCCTCTGTCTGAGATCACTTTTTCGTGAAGGCCGAATCTTTTGAACACGTTTTTGAGGAATAGTCTAGCTACTCCTTCGGAGGTGATGTTTTTATTGCAAGGTGAAATAATTACCCCCTTCGTAAGCCCATGGTCTACCACGATCATGATAGAGTCAAAACCGCCCGATACAGGTAGGTCGGTGATAAGGTCAACAGAGACTTGGGAGAAGGGGCGAGTGGCGATGGAAGGGATCGGTCGCAACGGCGGAGTGACCGGGTGCGTGTCAGCCTTCATTTGCTGACATAATGCACATCCGTCGACGTATTTGCGGATGTAAGTTCCCATGGCTGGCCACCAAAAATCTCGTTTGACGAGTTCTTCCGTCTTGAATCGTCCGGGATGTCCCGCAGTGGGATGATCATGGTGTTTAAATAACACGTCATGTCGTTGGGCTGCTGGGACGTAAGCTCTATTTTTATAAAAGAGGACGCCATTGGTGCACGTCCAGTCTGAGAGGGCGGATTTCATTGGGGGAAGGCATACTCCGTCCAATGCTTCCAGGGCTTTCTGGTAGACGGGATCGTTGGCGGAGTTGCGTGCAATACTTTCCGACAAATCATTGTCAATTAGTCGTACGAACATGGTATCAGGAAGGAGAATGCGATTTTCGTTATCGTCTTTTCCGAGTGAATGGTCGGGGCGTCGAGAAAGGGCATCAGGGGCGGCTAATTTGGTCCCTGCGACGTGATGCAACTCTAACTGATAATTGGAAAGGGCGAGTTGCCAACGTGCCTGTCTTCGTGTCAGCTTTTGGGCGGAGCGGAAGTACAGGAGGTTCATATGATCCGTGAATACTATCACGGTGTGGGGGCTCCCTTCTAAATAGTGGCGCCATTCAGAGAGTGCTCTGATGACTGCCAGTAGTTCTCTGTCAAAGATTTCGTAGTTTCGTTCTGCGGGGTTGAGAGATTGGGATAGGTAACCGCATGGACGGTACATTCCATTTTCATCAGTCTGCAGCAACACTGCTCCGGTTGCTGCCAACGATGCATCGGTAGCAATTGCGAATTGGCGAGTCGGATCCGGGTTTCTTAGGACTGGTTGCGATAAAAAGGCGTTTTTAAGGTGGTCAAAGGCGTTCTGACACTTGTCAGTCCAAACGAAAGGGTGGTCTTTCTTTGTGAGGTCGATAAGGGGTCGAGCGATATCCGAGTAGTGAGCAATGAACGTCCGGTAGAAATTGCAGAATCCTAGAAAAGACCGTGTGTCTTTTAGATTCTCCGGAGTTGGCCAGTGTTTGATTCCGTCTACTTTGGCGGGTTCCATCCCTACTTCCCCTGGTCGGATCATCATACCAAGATATTCTACCTCTCGCGCATCAAAGGTGCATTTTTCCGGTTTAACGAATAGTTTCTCTTTTCGAAGGATGTCGAGGATTTCGATGGTCCGTGCTTGGTGCTGCTGGAGATCCTTTGAGAAGATCAATAAGTCGTCCATGTATATGACTAGCCATCCTTGGTTTATCTGCTTCTGGCAGACGTTGGTCATGAACGCTTGGAAAGTTGCGGGGGAATTCGTTAATCCAAAAAACATGACTGTTGGCTCGAACAGTCCTTCTTGAGTGGTAAACGCTGCTTTCCATCGATCTTCTGGGTGGATCCTTACGTTATTGTACCCTGATCTAATGTCGATCTTCGTGAAATACTTAGCGTCATAGAGTTGTTCAATGAGGGATTTTGGCAAGGGGAGGGGATATTGATTTCGTACGGTCCAATCGTTGAGATACCGATAATCCTGACAGGGACGTAGTTCTCCGCTCTTCTTTCCTACAAAAAAGAATCCGCTGGCTTGAGGTGACTTGGAGGGGACAATAAAACCTTTTCTAGTATTTTCTTCGATAAATGTTTTGACAGCTTCTCGTTCTTTTCCTGATAATGGATAGACTTTTGACGTCTTGGGTACAAATCCTGGTTTGAGGTCGATATGATGATCTACTCCCGGTCTTTCCGGCGGGAGTTTGTTAAGACCATCTTTGGCAAAAACGTCTTTATAGTGGTGGAGGAAGTGAGGGACGAGTTCTTCGAAAGTTTTCTTTTGCTTTTCTATTTCTCCTGCAACCGCGAATTCTTGGGCTTTATTACTTGTTTTTCCATAGTTTTGTTCTCTTTTTGACGTTCCGTCTCGAACGAGTGGGGTATCGAAGGTTATATCTTCTATGATGCGTACGGTGGATCCATCGGTGGCATACTCGACGAGTACTTCGTCACTGGCTAATTGATAGGCAAGTGGATCTGTGACTGGAGTTTTGAAGTTTTCTGACCAGACGTCGTCCTTTGTGTCATAGTTGGGTATTTCTTCATCAACTATTTCTTCTACGGAAGCGGTATAGGGGGGGATGGTTTCCTTAGTTGCCATCTTCACCTGTATCGGTTTCCGTAGTTTGGAATTTGTCCAAGTTCGGGTTGTTTCTTTTCTGACTTCTTTTTCTTTTCTGAAGAGTGGCGGGAGCGACTTCTTGCGTCTTTTTCTGTCAATGTTTTTTTCTATGGTGAGCGACCTCCTTGTTGATGGGAGAGATACGGTTTTGGCTTCCCAATCGATCTGGGGCTTTAGTGCAGCAAGCCAGGGGAATCCTAGGAGGATTTTGTCTTGTTTGGCTAGTTTCGCCACATTGAATTTCCCGATCATGGTTCGTTGATCGATTTTGATCGTGAGTACGCAGTAACGAGAGATGAGTCCTCCTTGGGCGTCTGATCCATCGGCGGTGATAACAGGGAAGGGTCGTGAGAGTTTATGGGTTTTTATTCTATGCCTTTTACAGAAAGTATCGCTGATAAAAGTGCCGGATGCTCCGGAATCGATGACCATGGATGTTTCGACGGTTTGCACGCGTTTATCGGAAAAAATGGATGCAGGAATTCTTAATTCATTTCTGGTTCCGATAGAACGTATTAGTCGTACATGAGTGGGAGTTACTGACGTCGAGGCAGTGTCCCTTTCTAAAAATCCATCTCCACGAAGCGACGTTCCACTTCAGTGAAGTCGCTGTCTTCTTCTTCTTCAACTTCTTTGGCTTTTTCGGTTTTCCTTCGGACCGGTGCTTTCCTCCTCGGAGTTTCTTCCTCGTCTTTTTCTTTCTTCCTTCTGATAGGGTTCCTGGAGGAGGAAGCGCGACTTTCGTCTTCGTCGTCGCTGCTAGTTTCTTCTTTGTTTCTTCGGATCTGTCCTCTTTCTCTTGGGTGGAAGGAGGTGTCGTTGGCACGGTGTCCTACTTGGTGACATTTGAAGCATCGTCCTTCTTTGAGGTGCTTCTTCAACTCTGCGTCTGAGAGACGGCTTATGCGGTCGACTTCCATGTCATCGTTCCTTTTTGGAATATAGTGTCTATTTCCGAAGTTCTTCTTTTTCTGTTGCTGGGGTCTTTCTTTCTTCTTGATAGCTTTCCATCTTTGGAAGGCGTTATCGAGATTAATGCAAGAGTTGACAACGGTGTCGAAGTCATCGAGAGTTTCGCCCGTTTTGTACAGGTTGTCCTGAAGCCCGTAGTCTAGGCCCTGTCGAAAGAATTCGATGAGGGGGGCTTGTTCGGTCATTCCTGCTCGATGTGCGAGGAGTTTGTAGTTGGAGATGTAGGTTTGGAGATCTCCTTTCATCTCTAATCCTCGTATCTTCGTCATTGCGGTTCCGGCGGGGTCCATGGGTTTAAAGGCTTCATCGAAGTCCTTTTTAAATTTGGCCCAGGTACCATAACCGATCATCTGTCCGGAGGTGTCTTTCCTCTTGGGGTCTAGGGCTGCTTCCATGAAGTCTTCTGCCCAGGCTGCTGCATTTCCTTTCGTCATGTAGGATAACACAAGAATGATCTTTTTCTTATCATCGACGTAAACTTTGTCGTTAATGTCGAGATATGCATGACATTTCATCATGAATCTCTTTGATTCTTCTCTGTCTCCATCGAATTCGGGAGGGGAACCGATCTTTAGTTCTATTTCTTTGTTCTGTGTCGTCATGGTGTTCAAAGGAGGAATGGTTGGTAGCGCTCCTAAGTTCAAGGCTCCGATTAAGGGAGTTAACGAAGTCGTGGCGTCGGTTTCGTTGCAGATGGCAACGGTTCAGGTGATAAAGACTTTAATCTTTTGTTACGACTGGGATGAGTCGAGCTATCTCTGTCTGAGTAGACAATCGGCAGGATGCCTAGATAGACGTGAGTCTGCTCTCGATTGAGAGATCAAGGTTTCTGGCTAAGGCGAGTGTTGCTGACTCCCTTAGAATAGTAGTTCTAGACAGTAAGGTTGGAGACCTTACTGAAGGACGATGTTCCAGGTAAAACCCAGTAGATTAAAGTAAGGAATACAACAGTGGGTAGGTAGGTTTATATACCAGTGTTCAAGCGGAGCTTGTAAATGCGTTATCAAGATAGAAGCAGAAAGAGGCGGACAGCCCGCTTGGTGAGATAAGAGATAAGCATGATAAGAGATAAGCGTGGTACGGACGGCCCGTTTAGAGGTAGCAAGGAAATGAGTATAGGGGTTTAGATGTTACTGTAACAGACATCAGCCCAGACTGCAACATGGGCTGACCTAGAGGCAGCATTTGTCACCTGTTGGCCACCCAACTTACCATTGCAACTGACAGCGGGACAGAAGAAAGAACAGCTCAAGGCCATTGTCTTGAAGGAAGAGGACATTGGGTCCATGCTAGAAGATGAGAAAGGACAGGAATGGGGCCATGTGAGATGGGCAAGGCAGGTGCAAAGGTTGGCACAGAGTTTTGGGGATAGCAATTGCCAGTACTTGGACGTGGTGCTCAACGGAGTGCCCGACATCCTGCGTGACCAACTTGCAGACTCATACACGAGCTGGGCCGCGTTCCTTGCAGGCGTTAACAGCTTCTCTATTAACCTTCTCAACAGAGCGAGACTATGAGCAGCCGAGGAATGCACCATGAGGGACGACATCACACAGTTGAAGGCCAAACTGCAGTCCCAGCAGCAGAATCCGCAAGCGAGACAGTACACACCCAATCCCCCAGCCTACAGACCTTACCCATGGCAAGTAGGCAACATAACACCCACCCTAACAGCACAAGCGCAAGGCCAGCCAACTCAGCAAGCCGTTGGACAGTCAAACACAAACTTTGTCCCAGTACAGCAGTACCAGATCCCAATGTTCCAGCCCCAGCCAACAACACCCAGCTACCAGCAGCCACCGGTCACACCTGGACCAAACCCGTTTGCTGGGAGCCCCTTCAGTGACAAATTCCGTATTATACGGGCCACCCGACCTACATAATATCCTGTATGAGATGGGCCAGCGGATTATGGGCCCATGTTGTGTATATTCTCGATGATGACAGATGGGCCGGGACACATATTATTTCCGATGGAGACGGGTGGGCCCATGTATGCCAATGATATATATATCCTTGATGTTGACGGATGGGCCAGGGGAATATGATCATTCATGGAGATGGGTGGGCCCATCAGGGTAATATGTAGAGTAGGATATTATAGACAGCTGGGCTGAAGAGAGATGTAAGGCAAATATTGTTATATAGACGGGTGGGCCGACGGGGGTGTATTACATATATGGGTGGGCCGAGGTAGGGGAATATTACATAGATGGGTGGGCTGACGCGGGGTGTATTACATATACAGGTGGGCCGACATAAAAAGTATTACATATACGGGTGGGCTGACGAAAGGGATATCAAATAGACGGGTGGGCTGAGGGTGTGATAAAATATTTATTACATAGACAGGTGGGCCGAGGTGGGGTATAATTATATAGACAGGTGGGCCGACATAGTATGTATTATATAGACGGGTGGGCCAACGTGGGGGATAATACATAGATGGGTGGGCTGACATGGGGGAATTGTATGTAGATGGGTACATATATGGGTGAGCCTAGATACATATAAATGTCAAATTTTCAGTGCAAAACCCCAAACCAGGATTTACCAACCCCCGAAACCCGAAATTGTGGACTGCTGGGTGTCGGGTTTTGGGGTTCGGGGGTCCCGGAACTCGGAACTCGGTATGTGAAACAAACATATATTTCATACACGGGTAAGTCAATGTGTCCGTCAATCAACTCGATTGTAAATTATATTTTATTGATCTCCCCAAATTTCCCAAGTTCCGAGTTCCGAGTTCCGGGACCCCCAAACCCCAAAACCCGAAACCCGGCAGTCCACGATTTCGGGGTTCGGGGGTTGGTAAAATGTGTATGGATAGATGAATGGTTGATTTAAACATTTTTGAAAGATGTCTCATATGAAATGTCAAGTCCCGAGTTTTGAATTCCGGGTTTCGGAACTCCGGGTTTTCTATCCATACACATTTTACCAACCCCCGAACCCCGAAATTATGGACTGCCGGGTTTCGGGGTTCGGGGGTCCCGGAACTCGGAACTCGGAACTTGGGAAATTTGGGGAGATCAATAAAATATAATTTACAATCGAGTTGATTGACAAACACATTGACTTACCCGTGTTTGAAATATATTTTTCTTGTCTCACATACCGAGTTCCGAGTTCTGGGACCCCCAAACCCCAAACCCTGGCAGTCCACAATTTCGGGGTTCAGGGGTTGTGTCCCAGAACTCGGAACTCAGTATGAGACAACAAAAATATATTTTGGGGTTTGGAGGTTAGTAAAATGTTTATAGATATACGTAGGTTGATAGAAACATGTTTGAAAAATGTCGTTCATCTCAAATGTCAAATCCTGAGTTCCGGGCTTTGGGACTCGGCACCCGGCACCCGGCACTCGGGGTTCGGCACTGAAAATTTGACATTTGGGTGTTAGGGTGTAGGGTGATATCTACCTCAATCTACAGGTTCGAGTTCTGGATATCAGGACTGATTATTGAATCATTCAATTGTGGCATAGGTAACATGCATTGAAAAAGATTTATGTACATCTATCACTGAGCAATTATGTAGCCATTGCAACCTCCTCACCAGGAAGATCAACCTTCCCCTCAACATCCATATCCTCATCAGAGGAATCATATTCTGGCAGGAGGTTACCTGGTTCATTAGGGACCACAATATCGCCGGAGGATTCTGGCAAGAGGTTGCCTGGTTCATCCGGGAGCACAATTTCGCCAGAGGATTGTGGACCCTCAGGCTGAACTTGGGTGGGCTCAACCATGAGACCTACCATAGCAGATCCATCCTCAAGCGTCAAGGATGTGGGTTCTATCACTGAAAAGTCCAAATCAATGAGGTTGGAAAGTGTGGAGGGGAGGGGTGAAATGGACGGGGGGGACCGGATTGATCAAGCAAGATTGTTGCATCGGCCGGTGTGTCCGGAAGTGAAAATGAAGGGTGCCGGTCGACCATTGTGCGCCGGAGGCTCTCATGGAGGCATTGCAGGGTATCAATCTTAGCATCCTGCTCCTGCACCCGAGCCTCAAGAATAGCGATGTGAGCTGCACCATCCCGAATCGCGATTGCCATGGAATGGAGATCCGGCATGGGAACATCGAGTGCTGCACAAGGCACTGCAGAACTCGAAGACCGAACAGCTAAGTAAAAAATAAGATCAGCTGGTCATCAAAAGTGTGGGTGACTTACGAGCTGGCGCAGGTGCAGGTGCAGGTGCAGGTGCAGGTGTCTTCTTGGTAGTGATGGTCTTGCTGCGACCACGTGACTGCACCTGGGGTGTACTTGCAGCAGGGATGGCCGGAGTTCGGGACGGGCCACGAGATTGACTACGAGTCCGGGCCCTTGACCGGGAGGGAGACGGAGCAGTGGATGGAGCAGGGGCAGGTGTCTTGGAACGCGTCCGGCCCGTGGTAGACTTCCCTCGGGTCCGTTTGGGCGGGGATCCCAGAGATGCCGGGTTGCATTTAATCATCTTGGTGGAGCAGCGGATGCAAGACAAGCAGGGGAGGCTGGACCTCTTGTCCAAACGAGTCGCACAGGGCCAATTCTCCTTGACGCAATAATGGCAGGGGTTGTTCTGTGGTATCCGTTAGTAGATGGACTAGGGGAATTAATTGAGCACTCACTGGGCCGGGAATGGTGATATCAAATGTGGTAGTGGCCAGAGGGTCACCGTCTGAAGCGCTGGAAGTATCACCAGAGGACTCCTCAACTTCCGGACGACTGCCGGAGGTTGTCTGATAAATTGTAAGTACACATGTGAGTTCCGGGCGAGCTTGTAAGACTTACCCGAGCCTCCGGACGACTGATGGGAGATTCCTAATGCAATGGGCATGAGTAAGAATGATACATGCGAGTTCCGGACCTGTCTGGAAGACTCACCATGACCTCCGGACGCTTGCCGGCAGTCAGCTGTGGACACATGAGCATATATATGAGTTCTGGACGACTAAATCAGACTTACCGAAGCAGGCCCAAATGATTGCTTCTTGGGGGAACCAGGTGAACGAGGCAACTGGGGCTTCCTTACAACAATGGTGGAGAGCTGGGGAAGGACGACCTCCGGCACTCCACGCGAAATCGGCTGCAACAAATTGAGAGCATGTCACAAATGAGCCAGAACACATACCTGAACAATTGGGTCTTCATCATCTTCTGACTCCACAAACGGCTTTGACTTGGGGAGTCCAGTTGACTTGACACACTTGTGACCCTTCATCGCCGACTTCAGAGGTTGGGAGGAGTGTCCAGAAATCATGGGGGACTTCCTCTTGTTGCTCCCTCCGACTTCCGGCTCCAAGTCAACAGAAATGGCCTTACCTTTTCCTTTGTCCCGGAACTCGGAGGTCGTCTTGCCAGAAGGTCTGGCGACATTGCCGGTGACGACGGGAGGGGAGTGAATGACAGTGGCGGGGGAAGGGACAGGTGGAGACGGAAGATTGACAGTCAGTGGGCCAGTGGAAGGATTAGGAACAACAGGGAGATCACAGGAATTGTCACCCAACGCCTCCCAGGCACAGACCTGCTTGCGCCAGGTGTGTCTAGCCACCCGGGGATCATCATGGCCAATGCTGTGCCAGTTGGGCAACACCTGGGGAGTCATGGAACGCACCCTCATCAGCCCTTAGAACAGGAAGCCACAATGCCAGGGATGTAATCCCCTTTCTCATGCACCCGGATGATGTCAGCCTACCCGGATATTAGAAACATCAATGGTAAACTAATTTAATAAGTGCAACTTACCAACCGATTGGTGACCTGCCTTGCCAGAGCAATGTGGACGTGCACTGAGCCGGCCGGGACGTGCCGAGCGCTGGCAATGACGCCCACAAGTTGAGCAGTGGATGCCTTGAGGTCGGCCAATGAAGATTGAACTGGAGTAGACATTTGGATTGAGTTGACAGATGTGAGAATGTTGAAAGCAGGGTGAAATCTGTTATCACTAGAATGAAGTTTCAAAGAAACAATACAATTGAAGGACAATGTTGAAAATCATTGATTGTTTGTCTTTGTTTGGTCATGGTTCAACTTTCGGCAATCGCCGGCCATGTGTTGAACTTCGACGTTATCTGTTATCAATCAGTTCATCAGTTCATCAGCTCATCAGATATCATGAGCTCTCAACCTGGGGTCAGATTTCATGACCCTCCGGTCACTGAATCCACCTCAATGGATGTGGATGAGACCTCCCAGTCCCGGATATCCCTTGGTATGTTTTGTTTCTGCTGATTTCAGTGAATTGATCTTACATGGTTTAGATCCATTAGATGATATATACCTTGGGCCGGATGATGAGTTAGACTCTGATTCTGGGTCATCCGGTGGTTTGGATTCATTAAATGCGATTCCCGGTATGTTTCTCAATTCAAATGTACATATTCTACATGTGAAAATCCATCACATACTTCCAGATCCATCATATCCGGCCCTGGCAGATGGACTGGCCCTGTACGATGACCCGGACTTGTATCTTGGTCCGGAGGATACCTTTATTTCGTCTGATGATGCTCCAGCTGTACCCGATTTTCCTATGGCTGGTGAGGTTATTCTTTTCATCTCATGTTCATTTTTCATGGCATTTCCCCAGTGAATGAATCAACTCCAGTACCTCATCCGGCCACTCCGGCTGTACCAGAGGCACCCATACCTTGTACATGTACTCATATCATGTCATGTGTTCTATTCATGTTATCTCCCAAGCGAATTCAGAAACTCCCGAACGTCAATCGCCCAAGCCGGAACTCAACAATGAAGAACTGCGTGCCATGGTTCAGGAGTTCATGCCAATTGGATCTTATGATCAAGCTGAAAGTATGTATACAACAGTTGATTATTTATCTCTGCTAATGTTCTGCAAGTTCAAACAATTGTAGATTGCCTGGGTGATTATGAACAGAGTCATGGAAATCTGGTTCGGGGTTTGGTACTCGGGGTTCAGTGCAGTATACTTTGCCTGCTCAGTACTTAGTACTTGGTACTTGTATACTTTACCTACTCAGTACTTAGTCCTTGGTACTTGTATACTCCACCTACTCAGTCCTCGCTGCCCGGTGTTCTGTGCTCGGTAGTGGACCAGGCCGGTCCGTCGCTGTCACTCCATCCACCCACTTAACAATCAGATCATCGTGTCCTCACATAGGGAACTTAATCTCCAAGACCACCCAAGAAGTTGGATCAGCGTGCACATTATACGATGACAATGCTGCAGTCATCCAGCAGTCCTCAGCTGACCAGATGGTTGCGGACCTCCTGAAGAAGAATATGGACGACTTTTTTGGAGAGGCAAAGAAGGTGATGGATGCCTTGGATACTCTGCAACAGATCCATCCCTTTGTTAGTGGTGAGTATTAAACTTGTTGACATTACTACTTCGGCTAAGATGACTTCCAGTGGCTATAATCGCTTTCAAGGCTGTCGTGAATTTTGAAATAAGGTGAAGAGAGAACGATCGTACAGTTTGTTTGATGCTTGCAAAGGCATTTGATATGATGAATATGCTTCTTCAGTTCATTGGTTGATGCTCACTCAACACAAATTTCGCTGATTCGATCCATTGATAGACTTAAGGACACTAGAGACCCGGACATCGTGGGACCTCGTGGCACTATTCGGGGCCGACTGGATGGTGTCTTGGATAAAATGAAGCGCAATGTCGAGGATTGCGGAAATGCCATCGACAAATACTACAAGTCGAAATTTGTCGGTTAGTTGATCTCGAATTCTTAAATTTCTCGCCGGATTGATAATTGCATCCTGAAATTCTTCAGATCATCCCATTGGGCGGATAAGTTCCTCGTGATTAGCGGGAACTTTTCCCAGTGTATACAGGAACTTCGGGATGCCTTGGCCATTAGGACGGCGTTGGGAGTCGACACTGTGATCAAAAAGCTGGAGGATCTCACCAAGACGCTAGGTGAACGCGAAGCGAAAATCGCGAAAGGAGAGAAATTTCACGGTGCAATGGCTCAATATTTTGAAACCGAACGCGAAAAGAGATTTGCAAAAGAAGTGATCATGCGCAGTGGAATGGATCCAGGTTTCGAAAGCGAAGACAAATTAACAGAGCTAGTGAAATTCGCCAAGCAACAGGAAGCACAGATTCAAGCACGCTCTGATGCCCCATCCAAAGATGTCAGCAAGCCTGCTTCACAAACCCCATCGGCGAACGGATCGGTTGCGGAGCAGTACCGCCTTGATGCCTCGCTGCTTCACGAATTGCGCACTCCTGTAGTCAGCTTACTCGACAAGAATCGTGCGCTCTTCATGTTCAAGCTCGATAAACAGACAGCCGAGATCAAAGATGCCATCAAGGATTCTGAAACGCGCATTATGTTGGCTCTCGGCGACAAATTTAAACAGGGTCAAGGATCCAGTAAGGATTAAGAAACTCGATTCTATGCATCACTAACTCGGTCAATCTCACTAGCATCTCCAATTTATCTGGAAAGAAATGGCATGTCTTTGTGCAGGCGTGATCGAAGCACATACTTACTTATCATCTTCAAGAAATGATCAACAAGTGTCAAGATACTATACTTCATCGCAGAACTCCATGATTATTTCACACAATGTTTCTCCAACCTGCATAATGATGCTCCATGCCCAAAAGTGACATCAAGTACACCCCACACTCAGTCCCCTCCAGTAGACCATGCAGACGAGTGGTGCTTGAAATATCTGTCAGTTTTCTACATTTTGAGTTTATCCGAAGTCTTCGACGAGGACGCAAATGGCTTGATCAGCGTAAGGGAAGTTAATGCCTTTACTTCCGCGATACTTCCGGGCTTGAGTGTACCTCAAGCACTTGCATACTGGGCTGCAGGTGAGTATTTTGGTCATTGTCGTCAGGTCGAACTTGGAGCGTTTACATCAGCAAAGGTTGGAGAGTGGATAGCCAACATTACCACACACGAATTGAACAAGTCTTGCACAGCATGGTTCATGCGCAAGCAGACGTACTGCCGGTAAACAGGAGGTGTATCGCCTTGTACTTGGATTCAGATGTTATCCAGGGTTTGGCGCTTTTCTCACCTCTGAATGCGGATATTTACACATGCAAACAGGCATCAAATGGCTCGTGCGCTCTCTTGCAGAGCTTGGGCCAGAGGACTCAGACTTAGATCTCACGCAATTGTCTGATAGATATCGCAACATTCAGGAGAATGACTTGGTGAAAAGACTTGACACTGTAAAGTATGAAATCGACTCCAAAGATTTCTTCAAACTTTTCGGATCTGATCACATCGAAAATGTGAGTCGTCGTTCACTCAATGTTTGTACCAAATGCCCACATGAATGTTTGTTCAGTTCTTGCTGCCAGTGCTTTACCTCATTATGAGGAGGCATCTACAAATCATGAAACTCGCCAGGACAGTAATTCTGGTGGATAGAGAATTTGAATGTGCAACTCAAACGATATCTAATATATTGGAAGTGGTGGATCTGCGTGTTGAACAACTGGCAGGTATGCTCCTAAACTCACGGTTGTGATGCACTTTTCCTTCTACAACAGAATCATTTCGCCAGCAGGGAACAGATGCAAAAGCAAGGTTCACGTGGTATGCACACGGCTTGGTGCGTAGAGACAACAACAGTGTATTTATTTCCGGTCCCTGACGCCCCGCAATAGTACAACTTTTGGTACAGCCCAGAACGAACCGCAGACGACACTGAATGTTGGGAAGCCCATGATTTTGAGCTTGACAACACTGAGCTGGAGATTGATAAGACAGCATTGAAACTTGGTCCCTTCAGTCTGACAGAGGACCAGGAATTGTTAGAAAGGCCTGTGAAGCTCGTCGCATATACCCTTAACCAGCAGCCTGAAGATCCCAAGGACGAATATATCCGTTTGTGGTGCTTGAATAAGCTCCACAATAAGAGAAAGTCGTTCCCTTTGGAAACCTCACCTTACCTATCGCCCGAGCAACAACAAAGGTTCAAAGCCCTGTCCAAAGGGCTGCCTGAATCAGATGTCCAACACTGGAGTTCATTAGCTGAACTTGAGACACGCAAATGATTGTTTGAGTAAGTACAGCTTCTGTTACCTATCATTCTTCGACTATCTACTTATCTGGTGTTCAGGTGTTGCTGCGACGCATGCCACTCCCTTATTACTGATGTATATCACCATTGTATAGACTGCGATGATGGTGAGTGCGATTAAAACAACTATGGTGCACAATACAACTGGATCATAGCTAGACGGGTATGATTTGTGTTCAGAATGCCAATCTCTACCAATTTCAAAACACAAATATCCATCGGACCACAAGGCGACGCACAACTTGCTTGTTTTCCGCATGGTGCTCCCTTATAGTTGCTGCAGCCGAATTCAGTGGCATGCTAGGAATTTCTTATCTGATATTCTGCCGACCACAACACCACCGGAAGACGTATGCCAAACGCAATCAGATGGACCTGAACTTCCGCATCCGACAGAAGCCACTCAAGCAGATGATTCTTTCGCATCTGTTGATTTGCGGGGAGGTGATGAGAAGCTCAATGGGAACATGCAGTAGCATTCGAGAGGATACTTGGAACCTCAGCCACGAATGAGGATGCCTATTCTTGTGCTAAATGCGACGTCAAGATGAAGGGCATTTTTTATGTATGCTTTAACTGCAGAGGTCAGATTTCCATCCGTCTAACAGGGCACAAAGCTTGACAATTATTACAGAAAGCCATTTCCCCATTGCCCTATGCGGCGATTGTGCATTTCACGATGTGTTCAACGTGGCCACAGATCACCACCCTTACAAACACTGGCTGGTCAAGATTAAAAGACTGAGTTCAAGATACAGGCATCGAAACATCAGTCGAACCTTTGGCTAACGTGGACGAGACTACTTCGCTTTCCTTACGAGTTGATAAGCTGGCTGCGATGGTAGAATCTCGCTTCGTGGGACAAGATCTCCAGCTTAGTGCACTTGTGAAACAGGTTGAACAGCTCGTGCATAGCATAGCTGCGTTGACGGGAAAAGCAGAGCTTCCTTCTGAATCCGTTACTGTTTGATTGGCTCATAATTTGACAGACTGTTGTAGTTGATTCTCGCTGTCTCCGTAACCTTGTACTAGTATATATCGATCAGTACAGAATTGCTATGTCCTTTGTGCGAGCGTGCCACTGTACCCACTCAACTAGCATATGCGTGACCCTCATCATACCGATAGCAAGATGAAGCTCAGACACAAAAACCAAATACAAATTCGTCTAATAAATGATTCATCTATTCTGGCATGTAAGTAGCCAGCTATGTATGACCCCGTTCCAATACAAGTTATAATCAGCATCAGTGAGGTGTTCACTGTTGAACATCAGAGTTTAGCGTCACCGTCCTTGTGCTCAGTCATCAGCAAAAGTGGCGCAGCCTGGTAAGCCCTTCCCAGGCTTGGCAAGATACCCCCAGTCTGACGAACTTTGCCAAGACTGAACACGGCTTGCAGACAACCTCTCCATCGTGCCAGATGGGCACCAGGATGGTCAAAAGCCATCAGGATCGTGTATTTTAACAAGTCTTGAGACACCTTGCAATGTTGATCCAGCCTTACCAGTTCCAAGCAGGCTGTTCATAGCTTACATGACTCATACCAGACAGATAGCACACTGCAATGCAATAAATGGAATCCAGTAAATTTCATGATCGTACAATACAAAGCAATGCAAGTAGCAAAACTACACAGGTGTCTATGCGAGTCCAACGCCATCCGAAAGTAGGATCAAGGGTGTGACAATAGTATATGAGAGACATCAAGTGCGAGACATTGTAAGCGCAAATGGAGTCGTGAGTGCAAGAGTAATATATAGCATGGGCACGAATCGAGTGTAATGCAGCGAGTGACAGCATTGAAATCTGTGTGACTAAAACCAATAATCAGAATAGGCAAACAGACCAGGATTTAAAATACCTAGGCAGCCTTTTTACCCCAACGAGGCATGGGAGCGTCCGCATCTGGGATATCAGCACCACCTGCTTCGTTAGTAGATTCTTCAACCTGGATATCACCAGCAGAGAGACATGCAAAACCGTGAGTGTTGGATGACTTACATGATGACTTTGGTATGATAGGCTGCAGGGTATCGCTGTTGCGGTTCGTCAAAATATACTTGAGCATTGGGTGTTCGAGGGATGCGAAGTCATCAGATCGTTGTGACCTCATGGCGCTGCTAATCTGGTTGTTTGTAGTCATTAGTTTGGTGCAAATACATATGCACATATATGCAAAAACTTACCGCAGTTTTAAGTCCACCTATGACATCTCATCAAGAGTTGCATGAAAACCAGGCATCCCATAACGAAATACAAGTGACATGTTGGCCAATGGATTCTATGCCAGGACCGCTTTGCGCCCAGCCGCCGATAACACGTCACTCAACCTTGAGTCGCGTGATAGGGGTGAGCCTATGAATATGAAACTTACCTGATCTTCTTCTACCTGCCGGCGGTGGTAAGATTATCGAGGATGTGTGTCTATCAAAGCACATTTTTTGGAGCTGGAGGGACAGCAATGTGTTAGATATCGGAGATAACATTATGGTAAAGGGATAAAAGAGAACACGATGAAACCTTGACATAAGCTGGACTTTGAAATACCTTCTGACGGAGTTCGAATGCACAACGCGTGAATGTAGTTCGTGCATCAGCAAATTCATGAGTTCGCGATATTGTAGCCATGATGATTATAGTAATATATAATTCTGCTTCTACCAAATATATCTATTTATACGCCAATAAATTTGACTTGCTAGTACATATGTATGGATGAATGCAAATCTATGCTACACTGAGGAATTGGTGACAACATTAGGACATTGGGACATCCCCACCGGTAAGGGACCATGGAGGAATTGTGTCGAAGTTGTTAAACATGTTCACCTACTGTAATTTAATTCTTCAATGACAAACCTATTTATGACTTTATCATGGAAAGTAGCACTAGCAGTGGACATCAGATATATATTTACATTGGAGTCTGCAACAACGCTATGACATTGTACAATTACAGCGTAAAAGTGAATGGTGGGCAATTGTGCCTGGTCTGCCAAGCATCTGCATTTTTCCGTCATGCGTGTTTTCATTACCTGACAATGGATATGTATGTAATACGTGTAATATTGCTACAGTACTGGAATGCAATATATAATTTTCCAATGCAAAATGACTTTCGCACTGGTCAACAAATTTAGACCAGTTCTCGATGAAGGTGTGGCAGCTGGCCTACACAATATCGGGGGGATTTTCTCTTCAACCCAAGCAAGGTCTTAGAGATATTTCAGAAGTTCACCATGATACAGATTGGTTGCAAGTGCAAAAACGGAAAACAGAATTGAATACCCTCCTCCTAGTTCTACCGAAATTATGCTAGATCGATCAGAATCGTGCCCATAAGTGTATACAGGATGTAAAAGTCCTACAGTGTTCCGTCGTCCTCCAGAGATATCATGATAGCGTATAGCCCTTGTTGTTCTGCCGTTTGAATCACTGTGTCAAGTTTCTGTAGCCACAGGCGCCCAGGACACGTCACATCCGCATCCTTTCACTGAAGACAAGTATCCCCGAGATGGACGATTAAGGAGTTGCAATGTGGAGAAGTGAAAGGCAATTCGGTGCTATTGCGGCTGGCTTGCACCATCGAAAAAGACGCCAGTGAGTAAAAGTCAGAACGAGTATGATCATACTCACCTGCACATGCTGCAGCCTTTCAACAAGTATCTCCGAGACGGACGATTAAGGAGTTGCAATGTGGAGAAGTGAAAGG
This sequence comes from Suillus plorans, assembly GCF_016647745.1. NCBI lineage: Eukaryota > Fungi > Basidiomycota > Agaricomycetes > Boletales > Suillaceae > Suillus > Suillus plorans. The sequence goes on along the minus strand of NW_024537448.1, from coordinate 200,112 downwards.
CAATTCGGTGCCATCACGGCTGGCTTGCACCATCGAAAAAAGACGCCAGTGAGTAAAAGTCACAGAACGAGTATGATAATACTCACCTATACACGCTGCAGCCTTTTTCTGATATTCGTAGTGCTCTGTATTAGTTACCATGTATTCTCGGAGTGAATGCAAAGAACTGACCTTCTTGATGCGAGCTGACATAGTATCATGTTCCAAGCGCTGGTGACTATGCGACAGTGAATGTAACATCAGGAATTCACCAAGCAAGGGTTTGGCCGGTGCTAACTGTGGACAATTCATGGAGCGCACGACCCTCACAAAGGTGAACCGCTAGTACAAGAGACTTACCCAAATTGATTGTTCATCTGGAAAATGCCGGGGATATTTTAAATATATCGCTATCCAAATCGGGATGTTTCTCCTGGACACGATCATTCCATAACGCAGGTATGTATTCATTCGCTTTCGATTCAATTTTCTATCTACAAACTCTAGTACTAGTATGAACAACGATAATGACAACAATGCTAATGGAGTCAGAAACCAAAATCATGAGGTGCGTCGATGATGTTCTGACACTGGCTACTCAACGATAATTGATAACCAACAGATTCCTCGACACTTTCTCCAACATGCACCGAGGCCTCGGGAGGTCAGATTCATGTTGACGGACAGGCAGTTGGTAAGTGATATACTTATGTTAAAGCTGACACGCTGACATCATTAAGGAATTGATGTATGTCGTTTGGGCTGCCGCGCGAGGCCGCGTGCGCCAGCAAGTGTATCATCCGGAATTGCCGATCCCTCCCTATCCGTTACCTCCAGTCTGGCCAGATGACGTATGGGCGATGGTGATCCTATGGGTTGCAAGGGAGCGCCGGATGTTCGAAATGGAGATGACTGAGCTCGAGTATATCCTGGGCCTCAGGGTTCGTGCGTGTTAAGTACTTATACTAGGTAAGGAGTTTTCAGACCGGGCGAAGAGAGCATCAAAGAGTCTAGGAGACCGAAAGTATGATTCAGCGGCTGCAGAGATTGGTGATACGAGATGTACTTACTCTGGATTTCCCATGCAAACTGTACAAAATTATTATTCCAGCGGACATTAATAGTCTCGAGTTGGTTTTGCCTGAAGGAGGTCAGCCAACGCATGCTCTTCAAGGCCGAAATTGCCTTGAGGTTGACGTATTATTGAGATAATCAGTGGCCCAGAGAGAGTGCATGGTACGCAGAAACGAGTGTCTGAGTAGTTAAGGTTAAGGTATCCAGTTGCAATGTTGAGGGCTCATCAAAGCCCTCGAGAGGCCGAACTGGGAGTCTGAGGTGAGACGCTCATCCTGGGGCAGATCACTTAGGGCCAGTTTTTTCACCTTTTTCTGGCTTGTGCAGTTTGTCTGAGATAAAACTTCCAGATCCAATTGAAGATGAGTTATGCTGCATGGCGCCACCCGTGCTGCCAGTGCGAGTGTAAGGCTGCAAGCGGTGTGATGAACATTCTGAAGATGTCAAACACCACTTGGGATTTATGGGGTCGTATGGTATGGGTTCAAAGCTGGCTGATGATGTGATCATAATGCTTCAAGGAGAGGGACTTTGGAAAGCTGGGACTCACCGTCTGGCAGGTGAGTTGCATTTTAGACAATGGAGTAAAGCGAAATATAAGAAAATCCAGAGTATGACATTGTCACGCTGGTGACTCTCCAACGCATGTGTTCAAGTTCAAGGTGTCACAGTGCGGCCATCTGATAGAACTTGATGCCAATAAAGACATGGACGTCGTCCTGTTCGTTTTCTCCAAAAGGTCACTGTACCCGGACCGACTACTAGTCGCGAAACTATGCCACGAGTGTCTCTTGTCAGAAGTATCCAATGTGTAGGAGGAGTCGCGGTTGAAGTTGAGACCAGGTGGTACTGACAGAAAGCTCTCATCATGTGGCGTTGAAACCTGGCTTCCAGGAGAACTAAGCATTAATCTTGGGGATGACATGGTGCTCTGTGCATCCAAGTCAGGTTGAACAAGCAGTCCTTGATTGACAGGGTTCCAATCTTCTGCCTCCGGAACCGCATGCTGAGAGGGCTCAGTCCCGCAGTCCACCTCCTGCCAAGTGTTTGATCCAGCTAGCTTTTGGCTCACGTTTATACTCCGTCGGTGCATGTCTTCCATCCGCTGACGCCATTTGACGACTGGGAAACGCTGAACAGCTGACCGAGCACGAAGCATGGCTCTTTTTTCCTCTGTAGATTTTAATGCCAGCTTGATCGTCTTCGAAAGCTGAGACAACATATGGTCCGTCGAAGTGGATTCTACAGGGAACCACTACCAGGAATCTTGTCAGATAGTGCCCCAAGAAGACGGTCAGCACTCACCCATCCAGGCATTGTTACGACTGGGATGAGTCGAGCTATCTTTGTCTGAGTAGACAATCGGCAGGATGCCAGATAGACGTAAGTCTGCTCTCGATTGAGAGGTCAAGTGTTCTGGCTAAGGCGAGTGTCGCTGACTCCCTTAGAATAGTGGTTCTTAGGCAGCAAGGTTGGAGACCTTGCTGAAGGACAATGTTCCAGGTAAAACCCAGTAGATTAAAGTAAAGAATACAACCGTAGGTAGGTAAGTTTATATACCAATGTTCAAGTGGAGCTTGTAAATGCGTTTATCAAGATAGAAGCAAAAAGAGGCGGACAGCCCGCTTGGTCAAGATAAGAGTCAAGATAAGAGATAGGCATGATAAGAGATAAGCGTGGTACGGACGGCCCGTTTGGAAGTGAAAGGAAAATGAGTATAGGGGTTTTTAGATGTTACTGTAACAGGCATCAACCCAAGACCGCCGAGTCGACTACCAACACCAAGAGCACCTTTCCTCCCGAATTCGACAGCGACCAATCCAAACGGTTCATCACGGGAAGGAATCAGAGAAAACCCAGCACCACTAAACAAATAAGGCGGTAACACGGTAAACTCCAGTTTCGAGTAAACACCATCAGGGTACATCTCCATCAACCAAACAAGTTTCTCCACAGCGAACCGACCATAAAGATCAATGACAGGTCCGACGCAAATCAACTGTATCGAAGGGCATTTCTCAAGGCTGTGGGAGGGGTCTCATCAGAGCCAGTCCCACAAGATCTAAAAACAGACTCACAGCGATGGCATAACATCCGCAATCAAGTCAACACCTTTCTGCCTCGACCACCGACCAACGAACACAAACAGATCAGAGTTGGGATCCTGCTTGATATTCGCCCATTCCTGAGCCTGCCGCTTCATCTCCGGACGCTGCACCTCAACAACCTGATCGATCTGCACTTCACAAATAGCCACCGGGTTCTCATCCAAAGCCGCGATATCTGTAGGGTCAGGATTAGGCAGAATCGACATACTTGAGGGTCCACAGAGCAGGATACCGTACCCAACTGCGCTTCCCATACTTGTCCGACACTCCAGCGACACTGATGCTGTTTTGATAAACGCTGATAAACGATGCAGCAGCGTGAAGCAGGTTAAACGTGTTTCCGAACTGGACGTATTTCGTACAGTGCTCTTTGCTGATGTTGAACGCGGAGCAGACTTCTTTCATCTCTTCTTTTGTTCGAAGCGGCCATAGACCCTGGAACTCGGCATTGTGCAGCGAGAGACAGATGGGTACTACTTTAAGTAGGAGGTAAATTGGAGCAAGCGCGCCGTGATAGTCGTTGATGTGGTATATGTCGATGACAGGGAATTGGCGGATGGTGGTCGCGATGGCCTGGTTCCATGTGGAGTAGAAGATGGCGGAACTAAGATCGTCCATGCGGGCTGGGTATGGGTCTGATGTGGTCTGTGCATGGAAAAAAAACAGGGCTGTCGAGGATGACATAGGTGATATTGTCCACACGTGCATCTCCACTTCGATATGATAGGGCTCATTGAAGACAATAGCCTCGATGGGCTCCGCAAGTTCGCCAGCGGGATAATCCAGGTCCTTCACTTTTGGAATGACCCAGATCAAGTCAACATCCATCATAGCTTTTCCCATGAGCGATGACATCACACCGAGACCTCCGATCTTGACCTTGAGTTTCCAGTCAATGATCTCATATTCCAGCGTCGCAATGAGGACTCTGCGCCGTTTGTTCTTGTCCTCTGGCCATCCTACGATCTCCGCATTCGGCTTGTGCCCAAAGATCTTTTCCACGATGGGCGTCACGCTCTCCTTGAAGTCTGCGGCCGACTTATTGAGCAATCCAATGATAGGGAAACACTTGCTTGCGCCCGAATTTGTCTGCACGCCGTACAGGTTGTGGTGAATGCCGTAGAAAGAGTACATGAAAATGACGACTGCGAGAACTCTGGTAATGAGGGAGAGAGAGCAGAGAAGCCCGTACAAGGTAGCGCTGACAGATGCATGGCCATGAGGCTCAAGAGTCCACTCCAACGTGGCATCATCAACGATGAGTGCCCATGCGAGTGCAGGATATGGGGGTGCTAACAAGTTTAAGTAGTTGAGCGCAATACTATTTGGTGGTATCCGATCCATAACGCCGCCCCCGTCGACGTCACCGTAGTAGTAATCATCATACCCAAACATGTTGAGTTGCAGGTACGTTGGCCACGCAGCCATGATTTTGAGCTCCCAAGTGCCATCGCTGACTAGGTTCATCGCATTGGAGATACCCTGGTCATAACCCCAATTGTTCAAAGGACCTCGAGCGAGGAGCTGGGGAACGCGACACTGCTGATTGTAGTTCAAATCTGCATGCACAACGACGCTGGAGGTAGTTGCAACACCACTCCAATCTACTGCAATGTCAACACCAGAAAAAAGCAGCAGCAACTACGAGCACTCACATTGTACTATGAGATGTTGTCCCGTCCAGAAAGTATCAGAATTGCTGAGGACATCAGCGGGTATGGTCATGACATTCTCCCAACTCGTCCAGTTAGACCAACTCGGTGTGAAGTCGCCTAAGTACCTGAACATATCCGCTCCATAGGTACGGTGCGTGAATGTGTACTGGCCGTCAGTGTAGTTGAAATCTGTGTTATCATAATCAGACTTGGGGAACACCATGACATTGTTCCCTTTGCCCTTGCACAGCACGAGATGGTCTATGCTCTACGGACCATGAGCAAAACACAACAGAGTACAGAAAAAAACAGACATACTCCAGTAGATAGTGTCCCATCAAACGATGTTGGATTGTTAACAATAATCTCCAAAATCCCATCCAGAACATCAGTCAATGTACCAGACCACGACCACTGCGAGTATGGAGTTCTGGCAACGGACGACATGGTGGAATTCGTGACAGCATTGTATATCACCAAAGTCAGGTTGAGCATAGGCTGCCCACCGATGCCAGAAGACGACATGTTGAACGACAAACTCTGTGTGACGCTATCACACGACAGATTTACATTGAACTCCAGCATGAGCTCCACAATCGTAGTGTTTGGCTCTCCCCGCATGACTTTGATGCGCGTCCCACCCACATAGGGTGACGATATCCACAGCGGATCGCTGCAATCATACGAAACCGCTTGTGAGCTGTTCTGATTTGAGTACAATAGCCAGACCTGATCGGTGAAGGTGAGGAATCTTGACTGTGGGTGAAAACACTAAAAGAAAGGGGGCTCTACAGCAAGACCTGGATACGAGAATACAACTCGACCCAAAGGACAGCTACTGAGAGAAGTTCCTCGCGAATAAGGTGGAGGGAAACTATGTCAACTAGACGGGCGCTGGTAGACGCGGGAAAGTAACGCGCGCGAAGGCGCGCGTAGGCGATGCGAAGGCGCGCGAGATGCGCGCGTGAGCGAGAGATGCGGAGGGTACACGCGTAAGCGGGCGCACGCTTGAACGATGAAGGAGAGGAGTCCTTAAGAGAGTAGCAAGGGCACAGGTGTCAACAGTGGAGGAGTATAATCAGATTTCTAGTATTGGAGGGAGAACTCTACACTTTGCAGTATATCAAGATAAGGGGAAAGTAAGTACCAGAACCGAAGGAATCCTCCCTCTATTTAAGAAGGGAGATTACGCTATGCGGCGCGCTTCCGAGCGCGCTCCCGAACCGAGTAACCATATCAACTTCTAAATATATTCTAAGTTTAAATAGACTCTCTGTATGTAAGCGCGGAGGTCGGACCGAAGGTTCGTTAATTCAATGAGAGAGATAAAAATAACGCACCAGTGAATCAGCAAGGACAAAGGACAGAGGGACGGACGGTAGGAGCGCGAAGGCCTATGGAGCGCGCACGCGAAGGGCGCGCGTGCATGTGCGATGTGCGAGTGAGGCGCGTACGTAGGGCGCGCGCGCGAGAGCGCGAATGACTGGTCCTTAGGATGTGAGCTGATACAGATAGGGAATTAAATGGGTAAGAAGGCCGCATATCCGGCATCGAGAGGCGCGAGTCTCTACATCGGTGTGCCCCCCTGTCAAGTTTTGTACGTTCGGCATACCTGCGCGTGATATGGGACCAGAGCCCCAATTCGGTTGCAGTGCCGTTTGAACCTGGGAACTCAACAAAGTAGGTCCAGTCCAAGCTGTACGAGTTTAAAGCCATCTTGGAGGGCGTTGTAAGTGGTTCGGAGGTACAAGAAATGTTTTAGGAGGCGACGCATGTCCGTCGTCGGATCAAAATGATCGAGCGAGTTCCAATCGTCATCACATCCCATTAAGGCGGACTCAAGCGGCATGTTAGGGAATTGGACGGATCCAACTTTTGTAGCACCCGTGGTGCTGCCAAGCCTTGTTGCTCATCATAGCTTGACGGCTGAAAGTAGCAGTGTGAGAAAAGTAATCACTTCAAGGAGTTGGTGACTTACCTGAAGAGATAGTTTGAGGCTGTGGAGTTGTACAAGTAGAAATTCTGCTCCTCGCCATAGTATATCTGTAAAAGGTAAGTACTGCGGCAGCGGGCATTCGAGTATAGCTCCTACGAATGGAACCCCTGGCATAAGCAGGTACATGATATAAGATGCCAATGCGGATCTCAACGTGCCATTCGCCAAACTGGGCCAACGGAAAACATCAAAATTGCTTGTTCCTGAATAAATGCTTTGGATCGGCGAGGCCGGTGTCTGGATTCAAGAAGTCGTTGGTCACGAGCATCTGATTCCAAGCGGTGATAAAGTTGGTGTTGAGATCAGACGTGAGGACCAATTTGTCGTCCACTCCAAGGAAACGGATGAGGGAGCGGTATATTGAGTAATGGAACACGTAGCCGTCGAGGCCATTCGACAACTGTGGGTGCAAGAAATACTGGTTTTCGGATTCTGTCAAGTTGGCTGACTGGAAAAATCCAGGGGGGCAATATAGTCAGGGTGTGGCCACATCCACTGTGAAAGCGATCAATTGGTATCAGTGGCGAGTGAAATAGTGACTGACAGGTATAGGGACCCAAAGGTGTCACCGCCAGTGACTTCACTGGTGATATAAAAGTTCTTCTTTCCAAGATTAGTGGCGCAAGCACAAGTTGCAGATGCCCAAGCGGTTAGGCCATTGATGGTGAGCTGTGTGGACTTGTCGACACGAATGGCATCAATATCAAGGGCTGTGGTGGTCATGCAGGAGAAGGTAGTGAGTTTGTCCATAATGGAAGGCTTCCATTTGCGGAGACGGTCCTGTACAGATGCAAATTTGGAAAGCTGACGCTGCCAGGCGGGTGAAGACCAAAAGCGTCCATGTCACCATATTGGTCAAAGTCAGACTCGTAACAACCGTCATGTCCCATTACAGGCTGGATTGTTCCATCATCTTGCCAAAAGACGGGAAGTTGGCAAGAAGTATTATGCTCATTAATGACCTAGGAGAAAAAGTTAGTTGAGGGGAGTTCAGGCACAAGGTGAACGGAAATAACTACTTACAGAAAAATCATTGCAGGATATTCAGTGAGACTGAATGGAGCGCTGGCATTGACATAACTGGTGTGAGTGAGTGAGCAAGTAATTGTAGTTGGTGGATAGGGTGAACAAACCCTTCGGACATGGTTCCGACTGTGAAATCCAACATGATATACATGCCGTGTGCATGCAGGATGTCGACAAAGTTTACCCAATCATCAATAGTACCCCAATGAGGATCCAAAATGGAGAAGTCAAGAGGAGAATAACCTAAAGGAAGTGAGTGTGAGTTGTAAATGAGATTGAGATAAGGACATACTATCGGCTTGCCATATCATGTTCAAGAATATTGTACCTGAGAGATATATGGCCTTGACGCCCATGCCTTGGATGTAGTCCAATTTCAAGATTAGACCTTTGAGGTCACCGCCAAAATGAAGTTGGGTTTCTCTCCAATCCCATTTGTATGGGGAGTTGAAGAACTGATTATTTGAAGGGTCACCATTGGCAAACTTGTCCATAAGGACAGTGTACATTGGGATTGAATGCCAGTTCTGTGGAGAAGGAGTGCAGGTGGTGTTTGATCTTGTGGTTGAATAATCTATAGGAGACTGGGCAGATTGGTTTACATTGAGATTGTAGGATGTCAGGTCTGGTCGATAAGGGGAAGCGCATATGAATGAAAAAAAGCATAGTGATGAAGCAAGGGCGGTTATGAACCGCATCTTGGACCACTTTGAGAAAGGAATGGTAGAAAAAATGATTGACAGGGATGGTGTTTTCTAGTTGTGGATTCCAGGGAGAGACAGTAATCGTAGAAAAGAAGAGGGAAACTGCATTATACATTGGAAACCTGCCGAAGAACAGCGAGAGACACTAAAGCCAATAAGGCAGAGATTAGCGAGACAAAACAATCAATACTAAAATCAGGGTACAGTTAACAGAAGAACCGACCGGTCTTGGTCCAAGGTTTCTCCATGAGTTGTATGTAGTATCGCTCGTGAGCCTTGCACAATTGACAAATCTTCTTGTCAAGTGAACACTCCGAGAAAAACGTCTGTATAGATGAATGGAAACCAGTGAGGAAGAAGGGCCAGATGATCATCATGTGGGCGCTTACCTTGGTCAAGTTGACGTTCTCTGGGTTCTCCGTCCAAATTGCTCCAGTCCTAAGGCTTTCCTTCACAGGTTCATTAGGAAAAAACGGTGCAAGGGATCGAAAAACGCAGTAACTTCATGTGCATGACTTGAAGAGAGCGCTGAGATGGCATGATTGGCTAGTACCGATACGCCACTGTGATTGGTTGTCACCTGGCCAGTCAGCTACATCAAATACCAAGCTTTTGAATGAAAGACAGCCTATTCAAAAGCTTTACCTCCAGGAAACTCTAGTAAGACCAATCACGAGAAAATACAACGAGTGCTTTGTATGGATCCTTCAAGTTAGTTACTAGTAGTAAAGCTTTTGACATCACTACAAGATGTTACACAATCTGTTACTACTGTAATAGGCGTCTATCTGGCAGAAATTACCTTGAATCGGATAACAACTTGCACATAGTGACATTTGATTGACTTGACTCACTCATTTCTGAGTTATGATCATGCATTGATTGACCAGATGTCACATTTGAAGTTTGCTGAAGCTCATATTACAGCACACATACATTACGTTGAACGGAGGGAATCTAAAAAGATAAGTCATCGTCATCGTCATTGTCATCGTCCACATCCTCTTCACCGTCGTTCGAGTCTCCATCTTCCATTTCGTCGTCACTAATCTCTTCATCACTCTCCTCTTCTGTATCGCTTCATCCTGTGTAATGCTCTTTGTCACTGCTATTTCCGTAGTCCCTCTCTGCTTCGTTGCTTACGATGGTAGCACCTCGTGACTCGAACCCGAGACAATCTTTGACCATGTTCTGCAGCACGGCCGGATGACCAACACCAAGGTGAGTATACCGCATAAACATATCCCGATCCACAAATCTGTCCTGAAGATTAAGAATCAATGGATCATAGGAGTAGATATATTTGCTCACGTGCTGACACAGAAAACTTCCCAATCATCTAACTCCCCTTCAGGATGCGCCAACGATCGTCCATGGTGAAGAGAGCTGACACCACGACCTGAAGCAAAGGCAGGAATCAAATGCGCACCTCGAATCACCTGCCCTGGATCAAGAAAACCGAATGCATCTGGATCCAACTCATCCACAAAGGCAACCTTGGGAAGACGTGCGTGTCTCATGCCGGATTTATGGTTTCATACAGGGGCCAGCCATCTGACCCACAGAACCTCGAGGTGCTGCTTCACAGGTTTGCCCCCGTCATTGAGCCAGGTTTCCATATGAAAGATACCTAAAACACGAGCATACCAATATGGGTGCATCAGTGTTGTCTCGCCTGAAAGCACCATGACGTCGGGATATGTCCCAGGGTTGATGGTGTCATACTCATGCCTCATGTCATACGGGTGTAATGTACTTGCATGGTGTGGACAGAGTAGATAGTGTCGTTAGGAATGATTACTGAGTTATGCTCTTCATCTGTGAAGGTATGGTCGCAAAAGCTGATGTCTAACTTGCGCAGCCTGTAAAGGACATGGTCCTTTAGTTTCGGTATGAATCTCTGGAAACCTTCATAAGTATGTGTTTAAAATATCACAACTCCACTTCTACCTTGAGAGCTGGGTCATCATCATGCTCTCAGAGGAGCATGAATAGAGCGACTGGATTGTTCCGACAGCATGCAATATGATGATGCTTGCCGGGGGAGGAGGGATCAACTGGTGATTGACTGATGGACGGGGATATGCCTGACGCCTCTGCCACCCGGCAAAGTACACGGCGCCTGTGTTCGTGTTTACTTAGCTGTGCTGGAGTGTCTAGTTTGTTGGTCAGTGGATAGAACACCTTAAGGGCTCGGTGTGCAAGCTCCCCCTGTACAAAGGTTTCAGGTGTATAATAGAAGAAATATCGTTGATACGCACAATCTGAGTAGTAAACGAATCAGTGGTCCCAAAAAACCTAATACTCCCCACATAGTCTCCCATGGCGTGAAACTTATAAGTATTCAAATTGAACTTCTTTACCCTGGGCCCTGCAGATTCCGGGGAGACATCGTGACTTTCAGAACACTGAGCAATCCTTCTTTGACGAGCCACTTTCTCTTTTGGTAACTCCCGAGTATCAAAGGCAACGCAAGTATCGGCGAAAATTTCGCAACTTCTGGGAGAGTTTGTTGAACGTTTCTTGCAGAAAAGCCAAGGTAGATTCCGAGTGAAGTCTAAGTTTAGCAAGAGCATGCCACTCTGCAAACCAATATAGCAGAGACTGCACGGTTGCGTCGTGGTCGGGAGGGAAAAGTCCTTCAAAAACTGGGATAGCGCACTGTAGGGAATGTCAACAAGCCTACGTAAAAATTTGATGCAAATTGACCTGTAAGATGTCTTCAAAATCATGGGCTGCCAATTTCTTCATCTCAGAAGTATTGTTTGCAAATTTGCGAATCGCACCGCCACCGTATGTCGGGACTTGGCGAAATCTAACATAGGATCGAGAAGTATGAAACTTGTTAGCGTGTGATGATAATCTATATTGAACTCCGCATACCTTTCATCGAGGGTCGCGACAAGTCGAATACCCTCAGGGAGGGCATAAAGAAGCCTTATTAGGTGTGTAAAGAGCGCCTTCCAGGTACCCAATTCGCACTCATGCATCAGGTCGACGACGAGCATGCGAAATGGGTCAAGGCCTAGTACTCTCAGCTTTGCAACAAATTGATTCTGCTCAGAATAGTTTTAGCAGATCATATTCGACAGGTTGCACTTACCAGGATAGGTACCCACGACCCTTCTCCAAGGGTGTCTTCGACCTTTGCACCGTCGACTGTATTTCCTAATGCATAGATGAACTCATGAGCCTTGACGACCTTAGCCATTACATAGACTCGAAGGTTGGTTATGCGGGATTTCATGTCCTTCGCGAGTCCAAGGTAACTAAATAAGCCATTCAGCATGAGGCAGCGAGGGCATGGGCACGAGCCCATGTCCTTGATAGTTGCGATTAAAGCCCTGGAAATGTATGAGCTATCACACATTTTTAACGAATACAACAGAAAATGCACTTCTCTGGATAGTCCGCTGAATAGGTGAATATCCGAGGATATACTCTTCGTATTACTCCATCGGCACATTTCGTAAAAATTCCGTGTCGATACGCATGAAGAAATTCTGTATCCAGTAAAATTTCCCAGCACGCATGGAACAGTTCCCTGCGGCAGTGTGTGCGAAGGGAGGCCATGCCGGTTTTTGATACTCTAGGTAGGCTACATATAATATCTTTAATGTTATCGGGAAGCTGGTCACTCAGATAATCCATATTAGCGGTGGTTATTAAACATTCGATTGGGTGGGCTCACCGAAGGCAAGAAACCTACAAGGTGGCACGATCCCGATGTCGGTGACGAGCGCAGGTATTTCATGAGATTTCCAAAGTAGGCATACACCAGCCAAGCCTTTGCAGTTCCGAAGTTCGCCAAGTGAGTGGCGTCGGAAAACAATATCAAACCTGCTATCACACATTCCAATGAACATCCGGGATCCTTTGGCAATTTTTGAAGATCATCCTGAGCTTCCAGCCAAGCATCAGAAGTGTAGAGTTCGTCGTACATCCGTTCTTGATGACCATCTAGAGGATCCTTCCACAGGCACTTGAAGGGCAAAAGATGGAATGCCCTTGCCTGAGCATCCGCAAATGCTGCGTGTATAACCTCAACGAGAGGGCGATAATGGAACCTGGGAATGGTGTAAGGCCTAGGGGCATCTTCCTTTGACTTTGTTGGCATGTTGATGGTGATGCTGGTCTCGATCCAGTCATCTGGAAAGGTGATTTTCTTCCCTCTTTCATCCTTGTCCAGTTCTCATAAACTCTGCTTCACCGAGAAGCCCTCAAGGTGTTCATGGTCGAAATCTTCCGCGAGCATCACATCTTTAACAAGCTCTGCGACTTTAGTTTCCGATAATCGAGTGGTACCAGAGTTCATCCACGACATGAGGCGATATATCATCATATTGGGAAAGGGGTATGGCAGAGCAAAGATCCTTGGTGAAGAGTCAGTGTCTTTAGCAGCGGTCGGACATGTTCTCCCCAGCAATGAGGACGGAACAAATCTGTCCGGCTCGAAAGAAGGACGGCGGGGGTACAGTCGGCTGAGGCCAAACATGTTGAAAGGGGTTTGAAGCATGTCTCTGAGTGTTAGGAGGACGCGTCGGATTTGAGATTGGGCTGGTAGGGCAACCAAATTTTGAGTTGACGGACTCTGACCTGACTTGGAGTAATTGATGTCTTCCTCTGAGTGCTCGATGTTATCGAAAGACCTTGGTATTCGTCTTATATGGCCTGCCGGTTCATCTGAACAAGTCGATCAGAAAAAGAAGGTAAATAGATGCTACTAAAAGAGAGACGAACTAAAGTCAAATCCGTCCTCCATCTCAACATCAACATCATTTTGTGGAATTTCTTGATCGTGGGGGTGTTGGGAGTCGGCAAGATTGGAGGTATCGATAATGTGAGCGCCAGACGCTTGCCTTTGCCTCTGTGCCAACGGTCTACGGGTAGCAATTGGTCTAGGACGGCCCATTATCTAAGGTTGAAGGTTGCATGAGTGACTAATGAGAACAACGGTAGCAAGGACTCACGTGTGAAGGATTCGCCGGCAGGTCGCCGCGGCAGTGAGATAAACGTGCAAGCAATGATACTGCCGCATCTTTGGCGCATTCCTGTCTCTTCTGACTTGCGAGAACACTATACTTCTTGTATGAATGACAAGATGTACGGTGTCTGTTCAGTCCACGGGTGTCTGTTGCCCTCTCCCAAGAGCAACCCGGTGCACCACACGACACCATCAACAGAAACAAACCTGAGAGAAGGACGACGATCCAACTTGGAAGAGCCTGAGATCCTCCGAGGCGCATTTGTGCGCTTATTGGAGGTGCTAATAAGATGCAACTCTAGTTGACTTGGACTCAGAGGCGGTCGCAGTGACAGCGGCTGAGTCAAGATTCTGTCTTTGAGATTTCGTGGGCCAGGTCACCAGCAGCTTCAGACAGTTACACAAGCCAGTCACGGTTGGACACCAGCAAATGATTGATCAAGTGGCAATTAAGGTAGGTTCCAAAGTCAATTTTTTGATTTGAATATTAATAAGTATTGCATGACGGACCATGGCAGCCAACTGTGACTCACAAGATCTTGACTTAAGAATTGCCGCCTGCATGGCAGAAACCTTGCTTAACCTAAATATTTAGTTGGTATTCTGACTCGAGAGAAAAGCTGGAGTCCTGGATGCCCGGAGGGCTGTAGCAAATTTTCAAGTGGCTACACCACTCGAGTATTCATGGTAGTATAATACACGGCTGGTCACGAGCCTAGGCTTTACTGTGACTTTTACATCCTATTTTGGGTTTTGTATCTTTTGTTTCGTCACTTGACCTTTCCGAACTTTGGCTCATTTTGGCGTGTTTTATCTTCTTTTTCCTCCCATTGACACTTATAGTAAGTCCAACACATGGCATTGATAACCGGGTGTTACCGAAGTAGAATCGCTTAAGTGTTCAGACTAACGCAGACCATGAGCAATGAGTACTATTATCTCTTGTTCGCCATCGAAGAGTGATTGGTCGTCCCTCAGCAAGCCTCAGTTTGTCGACTTAATATTGGGTTGTTCACAGCACATTCACTCATGTTTTATACTCCAGGCAACTTCAACCTTCCTCGACTTCCATATTGGTTACATCTAGCAGCTCTCCCATTTTGTGGAACCCAAATACTACTACTCATATTACTGGTGCACCTGCCCCACAAGCTGAAGTGGGTAGCTCAGTAGCAACCATGCAAAAAAGTCTTGTTTTTCACGGTCGTCATCATAAGCGCTCCGCCCAGTGTGCCTTATTTCAAGGTGGTGACCATGATGAGGATTGTGACTTGCCAACGAAGAGATTCAAAATTTTGAAAACATCCGTGAGTATCTCATCATGATAATGCGGATCCTAATTTGAGAGGTAAATTCATGTTCAAAGTGGAACTGCACTCAGCCCAATTCTGATGGCGCAAACTATGTCAACGAGCGGATGCTCGAGCTCCCGCAGGTCACTCGCCGGGCCATTTCCGCAAGAATGTGATACCAATGTATTCGCTCTCACGAACTAGATTTGATGAAGTCCATTCTTGAAGATGAAACGATGCTGTCCCAACAAGATATCCATAGCCTTGATCTGCAAATCGGCTCCCTTAGACACATGCTCCATGCTGGAGGAGTGACGGTGATAGGGCATAAAGGATGTAAACTCGATTCTAACGACCACGGCCAGGCTTGGTGTGAAAGCGATGATGATGATGATAGTTCGATTTTTGGATCTGATGGCAGTCGCTCAGCCTGCGAGTCAGGCTGTGCGTCAGATGAATAATCTGACGAGCAGCTGTGCTATGATAATATTAGTGTGTATTGTCCCTATGATCTTTTTCATATTGTAGTCAGTCACGATATCCACCATTACATGTGTCTATGTAGTTTTGCACACAGTGTAACAATCATATTTATTTGTTGAGTTACATAAATTGCTGGACCAGAAATGAAAGGCACACAAAGCCCACTTTACAACCGGAATTTGTCTTCACTTGTGCATTCTCTGTCGTCTGTCACTTGCAAGGGTGGATCAAAAGCTAGCACAAGGAAAAATCATGCATTCATAGGTTCCGAGTCACATCTGGTACTCCGATTCATTACATAGTACTAGTAATAAGAGTGGCCGCGCTGCGGCGTTGTAGTGTCACTCAGGATCCAAGCGGCGCCACAGATAAACGCCCACAACCTCGATTTGATTTGCCTCAGCGGCAACACCGTGGCTATTAGTAGTACCGCCGCACTCTGGGGCATGAAGTAACATTTCAGATTAGACTCTGAGTCAAGAGACTCATCGCCAGTCACATCTGTCATGTTCCAATAATTCTAGAACCCGGTTCTATTACTTACAACAACTTCTACTTGGAAGCAAGTCTTAGGTGTGGTGGGGCATGAACATTAAATATAGGAGTTGTGAAATTTAAAATATACTCCAGCTCGATCGTACGCCGCAATTCTTATCATTAGTAAAGTCATGAAAGCAACTGAATGCTGATCAAAATGTTTCCCCATGTGTTTAGCCACGGTGTCCTCGACCTACTACTGACTAGTAAGTTATATACATCTAGACCACCACCCTCAGATCTTATTAACAGATTCAGCCGCCCAGCTGTATAAAGGTCGACCCAGGGTGTACATTTCTCAGTCCGCTTCGGGGCAATCAGAGGACTTTTGCCCAAATCGAACGATCTTTCGACTCTTTCGACTTTTTTCTGCTTTTTATGAACCTTTGAACTTCATGAATTTCTTCCGACACACGTTATGGTTTTCTGCACTGTCCAACTTTGGACTCATCTTCTTCACGCACTGGACCATGTGCCATCATGATCACAATGAAGGCCTTGCATACTGACTCCAGCTTTAAACGATATTGCAATGATGAAGTTGGTCAGTTATCATTGGGGTTCTCCAAGTCCATTGAGTCTGTGAGTCAAACCCACTACATGTGCATCGTGACGTCCAAGTCTTTATTGGTATAAAGTTCTATCAGATGGCCGCACTGTGACGCCTTGAACTTGAACACATGCATTGGAGAGTCACCAGCGCAACAATGTCATACTCTGGATTTTCTTATATTTCGCTTTACTCCATTGTCTAAAATGCAACTCACCTGCCAGACGGTGAGTCCCAACTTTCCAAAGTCCCTCTCCTTGAAGCATTATGACTACTCCCGAGCCGTCCGACTCAGCTAGCTTTGAACCCATACCCTACGACCCCGTAAATCCCAAGCGGTGTTTGACGTCTTCAGAACGTTCATCGCACCGCTTACAGCCTTACACTCGCACTAGCAGCACAAGTGGCGCCGTGCAGAATAACTCACCTTCAATTGGATCTGGAAGTTTCGTCTCAGACAACTGTGGAGGCCAGAAAGAGGCGAAAAAATTGGCCCTAAGGGATCTGCCCCAGGGTGAACGTCCGACCGTCAAATGGGCACAGAAGTGCCTGGTGATGGATCTGTTAATGACAGTTGTTTGGCCGCAAAACAAAACGGACGAATGCAGGGATGCCTACCTTAATGAAGTTCTGAATCAAGCCAATTCGATGTATGGGACTAGTATGTGCCATACTGCTATTGTACTGTATCACCAGCTACTAATGCAACACACCAGAAGTAGCATTGACAAAGGAACTTGGCATCTTGCTGACCAACCCTGTCTCGCAGTTTCGCAATAATCTTGTGGAGATTGCAGAGAAGTTGGTACGAGAGTTCGGAATCAAACCCGAGGACACCACGTTGAGCGATGAGGCCCGCATCACCTACATGCAGAATCGTAGACTCATGCTCCTCGATTCATCCGAGGCCAACCGATGGCAATATTTTTTACATGGTGAGAGAGTCGTTGGACAGAATGTCAGCCTGCTCGTGTTTTCGACTCCAATCGTGGAGAAGATACATATCAACCATCTATATGGCAGTCCTTACACGCCACTGCGCGAGAAGGTGTTCCTGAAGGAGATCACTACGACGACACTTAATATGTTCTCACATGTTGCAGCCGGGGTGAGTCATAGACTTATATACTCTCGTGTACATGATGTTCACTAATTTCAGGTGGAGTACGGAATCGACAAGATAGTAGAAGATGCTATCCCGAGCTCTACTAATAAGAAGAAGACTTGGCAATTCCATGGTGAAATATACGCCTCGCGCCAGGCCTACTACATGGAAGCCATAACACGTGCATTGTCACTCCCGATCCACAAGGAGGCTTTACCGGCGCGGTTTTTAAATCTTCATCACAGAGGACTGTGAGTTGTTTCTGCTGCCTTGACTCGGACCCGGAATGTGACAAAACCATGCTTGTGATTTTGTAGCCATACCTTGAGAACCAAATTGGGTTTAGTGGGTCCAGAAGATCCAATCTACATGCCTCAGACAATGCAGGAGTTAACTAGACCACTTAACTCAGGCCCTAGTACCAGTCAGCTGTTCCTGCAATCATCATCTGCAGTGCTGCCAGTGCCCGCCCAGGAGGAGCCGTATTCATACACAAGTGACCTCACAGCAGGCGGGTCTTCCATGGATGTACACGCTCATACAAGTACCATCTACTATGGCCCTGCCTCGGATTCCCAGTTCGGCCTCTACTACTGCGCGCCACCCGATGAAGATGAAGGTCCCCAAGATCCGTTGAACCAAGGATATTCATTTTACTGAGTGTTGCGCATGTAGATTGAAAGAGGTGAGCAGCACTTGAACGTCCAGTTCCACTTTACTACATGAGCTAATTTCCAATACAGTCCGCATCAGAAATTCCTTGTAGTCTTATGGTGTTACAGTTTAGATAGACCGCCTTTCACTCCGGCTTACTTTTCTTTTCGCTGTCAGTATACCTAGTACTCGGTCACCAGGCCCGTGCCAGTCACGGTGGTAGTTGCAATACATCTTATGCTCATCACTGTTCTCATTACAAACACCGTTCTTGAAAAAACTTGAACTTCATTTGTAAACTACAACACCGTCACGTGACGAACGATGATCCTTCATCATGATTGCTGCGGCACCATCAGTGATTTGGCTTGCATTCCCACCCATCGTACTCGTGAACTCATCCAACTTGATCTGGAAGTGGAATATAGAATATAGGAATGGCACGTCAAGCTTAAGGCTCGTCAGTGCCGCGTCACATGCGCATCATGCCGTGTCACGACCGCGGCAGGTGCGGCAGGACCGTGTCAAAATAGCTATGCCCGACAACTTGGGGTTGTGACAAATTACAATGCTGCTTCTCATTTTTGCTGGGTACAACTTGAAAGGTCGGCAGCCCGACTTCCATTTACGTGGTTGCTACAAGTTCTGAAGGAAACATTGTTGGGCGTCTAAGTCCTGCTGCATGTCAATGCCGCTGTGGATTCCGGAATCCTTTAATCAAACATTATTCTTGACATGCCAGCAGAGACCTGCCTGCTTTCGCAGCAAATACCACAGCATCTTTCCTATCTGTATACCCTTTCAACGACAGGACACCAGCAAAGCAACCTAGGCCGCCGGTGTAACATATGGTGAGCAAGGTTGGTTCCAAATGGTTCCAAATTAGGTGCTCGCACTAAGAGGTGTACAGACGACTAGAACACCGAAGAGAGTAGAAGTAAACCAGCGTGCACTGGTCGATAAAGTGCTCGCTCGATATCCTGAAGAGTTTACAGGTTCGTCAAGCCACTATTCTGGGTAGTGCGGTTGACTAAATGTGCTCAGTGTTCCGAGAACTATTACAGAATGCAGACGATGCTAGAGCCAAGAAGGTCCTAATAGAGTTTCAGACGAAGGACTACGCTACACATTCTGCAGGAGCAAACGGCAAGACAAATGGAATCAATGGCACAACCGATTTCCCGGACTTGGTCACAATGAAGGTGAGCTCGGGGCGGTGCTGCCCTCGGAATTACTAATGCTTAGCATCCCAACAGTTGTACAAATGGGTTGTTCGCAACAATGGTGATTATTTTGAAGATAAGGACTGGGGACGACTGACGAAGATTGGTATGATGGTTCAATTCTCAAATGATCCACCCTGACTTTTACCCAGCAGATGGCAACCCGGACGAACAGAAGATCGGGGCATTTGGAGTTGGTTCGTAGAGTTATGTATCGCCGTCAATTGGCCTTCTCATGAAGTTATTCTCTAGGGTTCTACAGCATCTTCGGTATCACTGATAGCCCCCAGGTCTTCTCTGGAGGTAAGCGCCAAGCTCTTTCCTTGACTAGATCCACCATGCCAATTGGAACACCTGATAGGTAAAAGCCTGTCGATATTCTTTCAAGGCGATCAGGTATGCTCGGAAGCTCCATAAGCTCGGTAAAAGCTCGCAATACTCACATATCTCTCCAGCTATATATGTTGGACAATACTTGTCCCCAGAGCGAGTGGACTTCCATCGAGATGCAGCTGAAGGAAGATATGCAAGTTCCCGTCCCGAAGCCATTCGATTTGGCCCGGTTCTTGGCAACTACTATGACATTCATGTCATGTGTGGAAAATACCCATGTTTTTTTCAATGACAAAATCTTCATGAAGATCGCCAAGTCCAGACAAGTACCCAGCTCCATTCGTGTTCCCAAAGATATGATACCGAGGAGCAAGGAGGACACGATGCATATCAAGGGACTTTCAGTAGTTAGTGGGTTGCATGTTGTATTCTCGGCACGTGAAGCATACTGATTTGCCCTGACAGCCCAAGAAATTTCTGTTGAACTCGCGGAATAGACACGCGCTGCCGGAACGAAGATGATATCTACACATCGCCCTGGCAATGAAAATCTATCAAAGGATCCTGTGAAACGCAAAGGTTTTTGGGATGGCTCAAAGCGCAAAGTCCCAAAAGTCGTCAAAGTCACTAAAGCTGTATCTCAAGCGTCGACTTATGATACTACATGTCCCGGATCTTCATCGTAGGCTCTACATATGAAACGTACTGATGAGTCGCAGGGCCAAAGTACAGCGCAAAGGTCTTTGCGCCCTCGCATGTCAACATTACGAGACGCATAAAGCCAAATTAGGTACGTACGGAAGCTGCCAACGGCTTCCATGTCCATTTATAGTCATAACATACTACTTAACATACTTTTGCGCTTTAAGGAGCCAGGACACCATTTTCTACCGACCGTGAACATTGGACGTTTTCAAGCACTCGCGGAAGCAGTCAATCCGTATATAAACGAAGCTACTGGCCAATCTCTATCCTCTCATCTTCTTTCCTATTCCTTGTCGCTCCCCTTCTTGGTGTCACTGTTGCATGGTGAGGCCAGTATGTCGCATGGTAATGGTGATGCGACTGTCGTCGACCCGGAAAGACAGCAGAGCGAGAATGGCCTTGAGCAGCCTCCAGAAGCCCAATTAGCATTCCTGGAGGCCCGGCAGAGACGCAAAATCGCCGAGCTGGAAGGAAAGATAGAGACTCTTGAGTCAGGGCGTGCGTCCAAAGAAAGGTATGTCTGTCAATGTATGTGTCGGGTTGGTTACGCTCAATAATCTGCCAGGCAAACGAATTACTATCTAGCTCAAGGAAGAGGCATCAGGCGCATCATCGCTTTATTCGACAACATTGAGGACCTCGTCACTGAGAATGACAGAAGATATGATGAGGACGCAGCCACTTTTGAGTAAGTTTTTTTTCGCCTGTAGTTTGTCACCAGTGTCCTCACATTTTATTTATTTATGTAGTCAAGACCGTCTGCAGACGGCGTATGATATACTGACGAGAACTTTTGCCATGGATCGTGGTGTGGTCCTCCGAAATAGAGCACGACGAGTATATACGCATGATTAAAATGGTATGTGCTGTTCCGATACTACTAATGGTCGACTTCATCACGACAATTATTTGTGTAGCTTAGGCAGGGAGCTGATGGAGCTCGAGGAGACAACACATCAAAACTCAAGGCTCTTGTTGCCGACTGGGTCAATCGTGAACTCAAACCGAATCCCCTGGTGGACCCCGACGATAAACATACTCACGGGTTTATCAACGACGTGTGTGGCAAGTTACTCTGCCCGGCCGAGCTGGACTGGAATAACCCAGCATATGTAGCACATTTGAAAATCCCGAGCAACATTAACTTTTTACCAGCACGAAGGCAGGGATTCGAGATCGCTCTCAAGGTTATATTGTGACAGAGCTATCTTTTCCGGCCTTTTTGTATGAAAAGTATACTGCCAATTTGGACGATTTAGAGGCAGGCCTTTTCAAAGGGCGAATTTTGGTGCAGGTTCGTGGCACTGAGTCGCCCGGCCATGATCTCACTGTTTGTTGCCAGGGTTTTAAGGCTGTCTTCACGTCACCCTCCTCAGCAAAGGACGTCGATGGCGACGGCGATGGCGCAGACATCATCGAGAACAATAGACACGCCAGGAGGGCTGGCTGGGGACTCAAGGCAAAAAAACATGTTGCGCAGATAATTAAGATGGAGAAAGTCACTCCTCGCTCGATTGCGTATATCGCCTGTCAAGTAAGTTGTCATGGTCATCATAATAGTGTTTGTTTTCTTATCTTATATTGACAGGTACGATTTGCACTTTCTTCCATCACGTTATGGCGGACCGTTGACGGTGACTTCGACTATATACAATTCTGGCGGTCCATCGTGGACTTCTTCAAATGACCCCCTGGTCAAGAAGCGCAGCATCGGGTCAACAAACTCCTTGAGTAGTGGACTAGGTGCATACATTATACTGATACTGCCAACAAGCCTCGACTGATATTATCAATTTATCTAGAAAGGTTTTTGGTAGGAGTTGCCGTGAGGACCTTACTGATGCTGCGAGGTCCGGCATGTCTGTCAATGCTCTTGCAAGACAGAGGGCGGAACTCGACGATGCTACTTTGGATTCAAACTAAGTGTCTATTATCATTTAAATACTATGTCGTGCTTTGATAATCCATGAATACCTTGATTCATACTATTGTGCCTCTGGCATTCTTGTTAAACATTATGAATGAATTTCACAATGATTCAGATATAATTCCGCCTGTGTGACTTTGATTGACTGAAAGGATGGATTTGCAAGATGAAAAGAATCAAAAGAATGTCGAATTCAAAGTTCTATTCATGATATTTGACACGGCAGGGGTGTTTTATTTCTGATCAGATTCTCCTTAGTGATCCCTAGTGCTCTTAAGATGTCCATATAATACCTAACTTAGCCCGACAACAACAAAAGTTCCAAACGAGCCAGGTCAGCGACCACTGAAGTAGAGCGGAATGTCGTCGTTGCAATATATAATATGTCCTAATAACAGATTTGTCGTTGGATAGAGGAGCTAAGCCACCAAGGTCGTGGATATACGTATATGCAATTGCCCTGGTACAGGGCAAAAAAACTCAATGTTGCTGATCGGCGTGGTGCACTATGTAAGGCCCTTGTGGATTATTAAGTAAGGTATTCAGGTGAGCCGTTACTCACTGCTTTCAACTTTCGCACCAGGGTACTACACCATTAAGGTGCTGCGTCTGCGCGATGCTATGACCCTCGTTGTGATGTGTCGCGAATGAATGCAATAGTCAAGCTATGACACAGCATAGCGGAAGGCCTTTGAGTAGCAAGCGCAGTATTCGAGTGAGGGATGGTCATCCACTGTGGATTTCTTCATCGATCTACTGCATGATAAATATGGACAAGTTCCCAACTGATAAATAGCCCGCAATCATCACCCGTATGAATAAGACAACCTCAATATCGTGGTTGCTATATTTTTCTAGAATCGTGCTCATAGGCCATTACAGATCTGAACAATCTCCAGAACACTGTTCAAGTTCCAATGCGCGGATCCTTCAGTGTGATGCGGATAGGCTGAATATACACAGTAGAGGGTAAATATCGTGGTCGCTGTATTGTTTCAGATTCATGTTCAAAGAACAATATAAAACCAAACAATCTCCATAGCACCGTTTAAGTTCTAATGTGCGGATCCTTTGGTGTGGTTTTGGAGTAGGGATCAGCAGGGGTATGGGCAACCCCTGGGGGTCGGGGGTAAGGGTACTTGAGGGTAGGGGTATGGGTTTGGATCTGGAGACCCCTGTACCCCTGGACAATTGGTAGTACCCCTGGGCCTAGGGATAATATATCCCCAAATTGATTATCATAGGAGTGATGGATAAGTATAAAATTTTGAAGTTATCAACAGTATAATGGTTATTGGGCTTATTGTGATCTTATATTGTGAGTTGGCTATTATTTGAGTAAGATATAAGTAAAATATAATCAAAGGAAACATTTAAGTTAGTTTAGATGGTTCATAATGTACAAGAGTTACTTGCCCATGGTTTGAGTCTCATCTACATACTTGGCTAGGACTAAAGAGGCATAAATTAAAGTCAGCCTACTATGTCTCTTCTAGCCAAGATGGTGACAATACCCCTGTACCCTTGTGATACCCTTGTACCCTTATAATACCCCTGGGTTACCCTTACCCTTGGTCTGAGGGGTAAGACCCTCCAGGGGTAGGGGTGTGGGTTGGGCTCATGATACCCAGGGGTTTACCCCTGGTGATCCCTATTTTGGAGAGCCGGAGTAGGACATAGGTTGTTTGTTACTTGCTCGGTCAACACATCTCGGTTAGTGTGCAAAGGTAATGCTTTTTCGCACGAATTCCCAACTGATACATAGTAGATGGCTGTCAGAATAGTTAACACATCATGTGTTAAAATTCAAGGTGGCACATATTAACTCAACTATTAGCTTTGCTAGACAATAATCTGTTTTTGCTCACTTGATGGACAACCGTCGTTCTCTGGAAGATGACGTCTTATCCTTTTGGTTTCGAAACTTTGTACGATAATGTTAAGGTTCAAAAGAGGTCGCGAAACTTACTGTTACCCACACGGGCTAACACATGGTCATCGCCTGGAAGGTATCGACCTTCACTTGTAGCTTCATAGTTGTGAAAATCCCTTCTGTTGTGGCATTTTTGATTCATCTAGCTCAACCATCAACTTTTGCCACACCTTCACTTCAACCGTGAGTTTGAGTGAAATCAGTACCTTTTCCCGATCATAAAATGTCGTAGGAAAATTAGGGAATCTCCTTTCCTCTATAAGGCCAAATATAACAATGTGATTGTCGATAGCAGGATTATGCTAGTTCTTGTGATTATGTACTATATATCGTGATATATAGTCTTCTACTTTCCTCACCGGTTCACTGATGTGGTGTTGCTGTTTTACAATACCCCGCACAATTTTGATCTTGTTAGTGCATGCATAAACTGGAATACGACACTATGTGAATTGGATCGTTAGAGAGCTAATGGTATTGGACGGACCTGCGACAAGTCTTCATAATCTCTTGCAGCAATGTTTGACACATTCCGACTATGAGAAGTTGCTGATGATGATACTAAGCAAGCCATAAGCCAACAGGCCTGGTCTGTGAAACATCGACCTGCAGTTGCTGGTTCTTCCCAGTAATACTCATCAAGACCAACATGACATCGATCCACCCTTCCAACAATACAATCTCAAAAAGAATGAGCATCGAGGATCGGAAGTTGTCAAAGGAGAATATCGTAGAAGGTGAAGGATTGTTCCAAGCACGAGGGGCCAGCCTTCTGCGCCTTCCACTCGGAATGCTCGTCATGGTCGTTCTCAGTCGTGTCATTGCCGTTGCCCACCTTGGCGAGAATATCACTACAAGTTCATGTCAGCAAAGCTGCCACTTATTGGATACCAGAAAGCTCACAGATAACGCCCTGTCTCTTCATTTTGCACTGCTGTCAACTCACAATGGCTTTGTCGTAAGTCCGCCAACAACACATCATTAGAATCCATAGTTCCAGAAAACAGTTGTTAAAGCATCGTCAATGATTTTGAAGGCAGATGTCTCGCACTCTTCAACAGAACGGATTTCTTTCGCATCAGGATATCAGCAGTTTGTCATCTCAGACACTCAAAAACACATACAGCCCCGTTTCGGTTGTGCTGTCTAACAACCCCATAATCCTGCACAAGCGTCTTCTGCATTGGTAAGACCAGGTTCGAAGGAAAGATTTCGACCTTGACGCGAACAGATCCGCCTTGATCCGTTGATATGGATTCAACTTGCGAGTCCAACTATTGTGCGTGACCCTTTGTGGGTGGTGTTGAACCCAGTAGTCCGATGCCTGTTTACTCTTCTTCGTTTCTTCTGCGACACTGAAGTTCTCGTGAATGACGGCGACAAACATCTGCATCATGATGACTGGAGAAAACAATGTGCGTCAATGAAGGAGGGCAAGCAATATGCACGAGCACTTTAGGCGACTTACAATTTGCAAATATAAGCCACGAGCATAAGAAAATAATCACGATCACCACCTGCCCCAGGGAAATCCCTGTAATTGCTGTCGAGTACAAGATGTTTGTCCAATTCTCGGAGGAAAAGAGCTGGTACATAGCGAGGAACGAATTCCACAACTGTCCGAAATTTAACCCAATCGAGTCATTCATATCACCGCGAATGAGCTCCACGCAGACCAACACAGCAAGGAGGTTGACGACCAGCAAGAAAATTGTCATGTTCACTAGACCATAAAGGTTTCCAAAGACCGTGAGCTGAGATGGTTTAGTTGTTTGTAAGATGTTCAGATGGTGACTAGACTCGCCATGAGCAGTTTCATTCTCGGGAACTCCAAAATCACCCTATAGAACCTCCCTAGTTGAAATATCATCAACCAGGGGTATAGCTCCGAGTTAATATCAGCACTGGCGGTGGCTTGTACCACGAGCGACATGAGAGCCAGAAACACCCAGCACCAGCGCATATGGGTGTAGAATTCCTTGAGTGGGTTGCTCTGAGAAATGTGTTTCCCGTCTGACCAACTTCGACGACAAGTCCTAGTCTGTAATTGGAATAACATTAGCGTTAGCACATGGAAAAGTCAAGAAACACACGGTGCAGCACCAAAGGCACTCTTCTGCGTATCTGCACGTATGGCAGAGAACGAGTTCGTTATCACAGCAATGAATAGATTGAGAAGCCAGATGTTCAACACAAGGATGCAGACAATGAAATAGAAGCAGGAGACAAAAATTCGGCATCGATGATCGAGTACATGATTGGGGACCACTGAGAGGAAATTAGCGCAACAGAAATATGAATAAAAAACACATACGCCATTGGCTGAAGTCACGACGACAACTTGAAGTGCGGCATAAAGCTCAACCAGAAGCTGAGAATGGCGATGAAGTGGATTCTTCCCCAACTTTGGCACAAGTATGACATATCACGATACACCTTGTCGTGTGCGTTATCGATGTTTAATCGGAATGGCAGTGTAAGGCTGAGTTCGAGTTCGAAGGGGAATGCTATTGATGAAGGGAGCTGTGAAATGCTGTAGCGAGAAATGAGTTTTCTTTCAGGAGAAGGCTCATCTACTATGATCTGTTTTTCTTGACGCGAAGCGTCATGAGGCAAACTGCTTGGACCAACTACTATGTCAGGCATCGAACATGACGGGGTAGCCTCAGAAAGTTTGAAAGGCCACGATATACGATCATAGAAGGGCCTTAAGGAGAGTCCGCGTGACAAGGAACCGGATGCGGAAGGACCTACCCTCAATGTCGACGTTATTGATGATGCAAATAAAGCTGATATTGGAACTTCAGGATCTAGCAGAAATCCAGAAACGCATATTTGGCATAGACTAATCCGAGGGAAGAAGGATCGAGTGAGACGCTTGAGATATCAATACGCAGGCAGTAAAGATTATTAAACAAAGTATCAGAGGTTCGGTCCATCTGCAAGGATGATTAATATTGTCGGGCGGGAGAAACCTAGAAGAGGCATACAGATGAGAAAGGAAGCCATAGAGGCGAAGACGAAAGGTGCTGGAGGACTCTAAGAAATTGAGAGTGCGCCTTCGTAAGGGAGTTAGCTTTCTGGTAAGGAACACTTGTCGTTCGTTCCATTGTTCTTCGAGGCTCCTTGTTATCTTGTGTGGGAGAATACTTGCCATCGTCGAAGTCTTCATCCGGTATGCGAATTGAATTGTCCAAGGCATGGCCTGACGACGCGGAGAGATGCGCGTTGAAGGTGCTTCGACATTACCATGAATGCTGAGCCCGTTCGTTTGGGAGGGGAAGGTGAGGAACTGTAACGCAGCGTCCTCCGCCTGGTGGGGCCTGCAGCACCTCCCGTGCGCTCAGAGTCACTGATGGTCAAATCATTAATATTAGCCCAACTTCCATCTGCAGATTTACATTGAGAATTGGTGCCAGTGAGATGGACATCGTCTCTGTCCTTGGATGAGTCAAGGTCAGACTCTGGAGTCGAAATTAACGAGGCGGAGGGTGGATCAGCTTGTGCAGCGGTATAGGAGAATGCATTGGAAGGACTTGTCTTTCAGCAGTGTAAGAGAAGAAATGTGTTGCATTAATTGGATTGATAATTTTCGCATGCAATCCTACATGGGTGAGTGACGATGTTAAGCGCTAAGCAGCTATAAGATTACCAATCAGAGCCTTGCAATGCCTGACATGGCGCCTGTAAGGCATGTAGCCATATTGGAACTCTACGCCAGGCTTACGGTATTTGCCGAGGCCTTGTCAGCCACTTTTGCTGATGCATTTTGGCCAATTTGGCGCCCTGCGTTCTCCCTTTCTCTACCGCTCTTGTCCCACTCAACCATATCAGGCCCAGAGTTCAGATCCTGTGGTGTATGCAGGATAGACTCAGCCATCAATGCCCTCGCCTTCGCACGCCAGCCGCAGTGGATTCGAAGGCGTGAGGAGCGCGCAAGCGATCTGCTGAGCCTGCGTAGGCGCGTTTTGCGGCTGCAACTCAAAGTCTGGAGCACGTCTGTACCCCCAGATAGCAACGTAGATCAACATGCTCCTAAGATCAGTGTAAATATTTGTGGGGGTGATGTTTTATAAGCGCACGCAGTAAGCCCAAACACAGGTTTCACGCCGTCTGCTTCGCGTCCGGTGAGGAAACTATGCATGCGGATTCGACCGCCTCCGCTCCATTCCCACTCTGCCGTCGTGTGGTAGGGTATCGAAGGATCTGGAATACGGTATGGGTGGAAAGGGAAAGACTATGCGAGGAAGGAAGCGAGCGGTCGTGAGAATATCGAGGTCACCTCCGACTCGTTGAGACTAGGCTATGACCCAAGAAAGTTATAACATCTAATGACACCCCCAACATGAATTCAATATACTTGCATAGTGTTGTCGAGAATGAGCACCACAACCCTAGACAACTGTGTCAGTCGGCGCAAGACACCGGCGACACACTCACGGAGTCACTGCAAACAGACAAGTCAGACCAAGATTGACAAAGGAATTCCATATGGGTACCGCAGTATCCTCAGTAGTAATATCTTGGGGCTCCACCTTGCCTCCCGGAAGTGCAGTATCACCCGCATACTGCCTCAAGCTAGCTGACCGCCTTTTAATGGTACTTCAGTCACAAACAGGACACAGCTAACCAGGAGCTCACCGACTTAATAACACATACAGGTCCCCCGCACGACCCGATAAACAATGGAACCAGGACCGCCACGCTCTGACTCCGAGGGAACTTGACCTGTGTATGTTGTGCACGACCTCGACATCCCTATCTCTCATTTTCAAGGGGTCCTCGAGTTGCGTGCAACTGATCATCCGGATCGAAGCGTAACGCAGCTCCATCTTGCCATCGCTTTGCTCTTGCGGTTCGCAAAACGGGGATTTGAAACGGATGCTGATGCAGTCAACGGGTTACTGAGCGAAGTTCTCAAAGTCTGCCACGCCAACAGCCCCTCTACAAACACCAGATTATCTACTTTCCTTCCAATTTTCATCATGGTATCCGACATTTTCCTCCATTAGCATCAAAAGCACCATCATCCGTCCCTTGAGTCAAGCATTCAAGGAGTACCTCGACTCGGACGGCATTTTCGTACCAGAAGGTTCAGAAAACGTGTCAGTTGGCTACAATCACCATCTGTTTTAGTCGTACTCACTTCCCACTTCCAGTCCCGCAGAAAGCTCTCCTTCGGACCAAGAGGATGAGGACGACGCTGCAGTTGGGCAATCCTTCTCCTTCCCCGATCTAGATGAGCGGATAAGACAAATTATCAAAGAATACGGCGCCATTTTCCCCAAGCTCAATTTTTCTTCACCAAAGGTCAGCTCGTTCCATCGACATCGATCCCCGTTTCACATCGAACACAGGACGCATCATGGGTGCTACCACCATCCTCGCCTCTCAAATGCACATCTCCATCAGACGTCTACATCCTACTCAAATCCTCGGACTTCATATCACACGATCTAAGTATCGACGCGGTCTTCGAGGGATGCCAATGCGATTCCTTGAATCTGCCATCGTACCAACTCGAGCTTGTCTTGAGGAAATGGTATCCTATAGACCGGAGTCGCGAGTTCAGGTGTTTCGTTCGTGAAGGCCGTCTCATAGGTACGTCCTGTTTTCTGATTATTGTTCCAGCAAGCCACGAACGACGCTCGTACAGGGATATCACAACGCGGTACGAATTTCTATGACTTCATGAACGAGCCGCAAACACAAAACAAGATCTTAGAAACGCTTCAGCGTTTTTGGGGGGACAAGATCAAGTCTGAATGGCATGGACAGCAAGACTGTATGTGTCACATTGTTTTTGTCGTACTAGTCCGCGCACTCATCACACTTCTGAAGACGTCTTCGACGTGTTGATGACACGTGATCTGTCTCGGGGACATGATCCTATACTTCAACCCATACGCACCCCGAACGGATCCCCTGCTATTCACGTACGAAGAGCTCTTGTCGGTCTTCACGCAGGGGTCAAGCACACCCAAGCTCCGTATCATCGACTCGCCTTTACATCCGCTCGCATCGCGCAACGCACCAGCTTACCAACACAACATGTTGCCAATGGAAGCCCTCGCGTTGAGTAGCGGTCGGGACATCAACGACTTCTCAGATTTGTGGAAGAATGAGATTCAGCAGTCCTTGAATGACGACGACTAATAGACATGGTCTTCTTTTGAAAGATCGAACGGGTTTGTCCTATTCACGTACGGAGATCTTTTATCAGACCTGAGCTTCGTATCATCCAGTCACCTCTACATTCAGTTGTTACCTTCATCCTCGATGAACTAAACAATGCCTTATAATATACACCAGACCCGTATACTGACTTAGGTGCACAGTAAACTTTCAAACACCGCTTGGTTGACTCTTCAGTCTTCGAGTTAGAACTTGCGCTGCTTTGAACGACATTAAAATTCATTTAACGACCATGGATTTCGATTAGCACATTGCGACACCGAGGAGCTCAGCCGTGTCCTGCGCATCAATCATACTCCAAACCCCAGCCAATTGCGAAGCTCAGCGGAAAGAGCTCCTTCGCCCCTGTCTACTCGTGGTAAGACAGCTGTCATGGGTGCCAGTTGCGTGCTGATGTATCGTGTCAGTAGCTGCCAGATCTGCCACTACTAGTAATTTCATAATTATCGGACCACGAGGGGTCTACTGGTTAGCGTTTTCGTTTATCATCGAGTTAAAATGACTTAAGTGGAGCCCTTGTACCAGTACCATGGCGTTTCCGAAGCTTGAGTCGTAAAAAACAATACATCCGTAGCGGTGCGACAAATTTGCATTCGGCGAGGACATATCTCGGACGTTATGTGGAGGTGAGGGTACTTCCATCACTCCATAATTCAAAGTTTTGATATATTTGATCCCCGTGTAATCACACTGAACTTCCGTGATAGGTCGAAGCTTGTCACAGTGGGACACAACAGTATCTCTGCTCCTCAAGTGGCTTAGCGCTCAGCTATGTATAGTGGCCGCAACTTAGGGCTGCTCCTCGGTGATCCCCATGACATAATAACATCATTTTTGTTGTCCCCTAAAAAATTGCCGTCCTTCTCAACGTCCAGGTACCACACTCTGCTATGTATAGTCTTTGGAATGCCTATGGTTTGAGATCTTGTGCTTTAACTCCACATATTCACCCTGATAATGATTACAGTTACGCGGGCTAATGACTGGCCGCCTTATACACCGGTAATAAGGTATGTTAGGTAATATAGTGCAAGTTGGTAGCACTTAGTACTGAATGAATACAGTACAAGTTAGCGAAATCTTGGAGTGAACCGTATACAGATGCCTAGGTTCATCTATCTGGCTGGACTGTAAAGCAGATG
This sequence comes from Suillus plorans, assembly GCF_016647745.1. Classification (NCBI taxonomy): domain Eukaryota; kingdom Fungi; phylum Basidiomycota; class Agaricomycetes; order Boletales; family Suillaceae; genus Suillus; species Suillus plorans. The sequence goes on along the minus strand of NW_024537448.1, from coordinate 168,507 downwards.
TTCGGATACAAGACAAGTGCGAGAATCAACTAATTCTGGACAGCGAGTCAATTTCATTCCTGATCATCACATTAACTTCCTCCGTCGATGGACGGTCCTGAGGATCAGTAGACCAACATTGCTCAATAAATGGCCAATACTTTTCAAGGAGCTCAGGATAATGAGTTCGGGAGGGCCTTTCCGACCTAGATACGTACAGGACGACCATGTAGTCATGCCGGATGTGATGATAAAGGATTTTGTTGGTGAGGACCTAGAGGCAGAGCTCATGACATCATCAAGTTGAGACTATTCCGGGCGTACCTGCAACATGATACCGCCGAACGAAAAGACGTCGCTCTGCTTGCTTGGCCTCACTGGAGTTCCGTCCTCTCGCTCTCCAAGCAGCTCAAAAGCCATCCATCGTACATTGCCACTGAGGGTGGAAGTCCAGGGAGCCTGAGAGATGCTTATGACATCCGAATACATCAAGGAAAGACCAAAGTCGGCAACACACGCGGTGCCATCAGCATATATCAGCACGTTAGGCTAGAGATCATATCTCGATCAAATCAAAGTTATTGGGAGGGGGTCGAACTTACCTCGGTGAAGTCACCATGGATGACATTGTTAGCATGAACTGTGAGGAATGTTACTATTCCAAGTCTAGCACTGAGAATAACTAGCACGTACGATATTGCAGGCCAGTTATAATATCCCTCAGCTGAGATTGCCATCAGTTTGTGGTCTGCATGAAATACAAGAGACTTACGATCTGGAATTTTCTAAGGAGAGTAAGAGCCGCATCCTCACGTTTCAAATAATCCGACAGGTTGCCCCTTTCTGCCCAACGACTAACTATCGCTGGAAATGGGCCGAAGCCATACGTGTAACCATAAATGGGTACGATGTTCGCATGGTTGATGTTCGCAGATATTCTGAGTTCATGCATTATCCTCTACGAGCTGGCAGTCCATAAGTAATAGATGAAGTCCTTCGTCAAGAAACTCACCTTGGTCTTTTTCGTCCTTGCCGGCCCAAATTTATCATTAGCGCATACCTGCAATACTTTCACCGCGACCTGCCCAATTATCAATTTTGAACTGATGGACAAACAACACTGTGAAACGAACTTGGACTGGTACGCGATCAACGTAGTAGGTGCATTTCCAAATGTCTGCGAACCCACCACGAGCAAGAGGGTCGTTCCCAACCTTGGAGATATACTTTGAGAGGTCTTGGAGTCCTGTCTGATGGGGGTCGCCATGAGTAATAGGATACATCTCAGATCTCGACAGTGAGTCAAATTCGTTCCTGATCATTATATCAACTTCCTCCGTCGATGGATGATCCACGATCCCGAGGATCACTAGACCAACATCGCTCGATAAATGGCCAATACTTTTCAGGGAGCTCAGGATAATGAGTTCGGGAGGGCGTTTCAGACCTAGATAAGTGGAGGAAGATCATGACGTCACGCCGGAGGTGATGATAAGGAATTTTGTTGGTGAAGACCTAAAGGCAAAACTAGTAATATCAACCAAAGGTAGGGATTACCCCAGACGTACCAGCAACATGATACCGCCGAACGAATAGATGTCGCTCTGCTCGCTCGGACGAGTTGGAGATCCATCCTCCTTCTCTAGTAATAGCTCAGGACCCATCCATCGCACGTTTCCTTTGAGGGTGGAAGTCCAGGAAGCTTCAGTGACGCTTATGACCTTTGAATACATCAAGGAAAGACCAAAGTCGGCAATGCACGCAGTGCCATCATCACGGACGAGCACATTGGGCTGGAGCTCGCGTCTAAATAAAATGGAGCTATCGAGAAGATCGAACTTACCCCACTGAGGTTTCCATGGATGACACAGTTGGCGTGAACTATGAGGAATGGTTAGAGCTCGGGCGGGCACTGACAGTATCTGTCACATACGATATTGCAGACCAGCTATGATGTCTTTTAGCTAAGTGTTTCAATTAGTTCTGTGGTCTACCCAAAATACATCAAGAGAAGACTTGCCAACTGGAATCGTCTGACAAGAGTAAGAGCCGCACCCTCACGCTCCAGATAGTTGAACAGGTTACCGTTTTCTGCCCAAGGTGTGACTATCGCTGGAAATAGGCCGAAGCCATGCGTATAACCATAGATGGGTACAATATTTGCATGGTTGAGGGCAGCACAATTCCTGAGTTCACGATTTATCCTCTACGAAGTGGTGCCCGTGGTGTAAGTAATAGACTGAGTCCTTCGGTAAGACACTCGCCTGGATTGCGTTTGTCTTTCTTTGTTCAAAATAAACATCACTGTAGTACATTATTTGCATTGCGTTCACTGCGACCTGCCAAATCAAATTTTAGACAGATAAACAGACAAAAGACAGCAAACGAACTTTGATCGATGTCCGATCGATGTGAAAGGTGCATTTCCATATCTCCTTGAACCCGCCAAACACAGGTTTCACGCCGTCTGCTTCGCGTCCGGTGAGGAAACTATGCATGCAGATTCGACCGCCTCCGCTCCATTCCCACTCTGCCATCGTGTGGTAGGGTATCGAAGGATCTGGAATACGTCGTCAATAACCAGATTGACTGAATGCACAACTCCAACATACGAAGATTTCCGCCGGTGACATGGACGTCTCTGCACTGCCGGGGCATGCAGCATTAACAAAAAAAATGTCATCCAAGGCTAGAAAACACCGATGAGTACGACCGGCTGCTGACACCAACGAAAGGAAGGCCTACCAATATATCTCGCAGGGAGCAAATAGCAAGGTCGCGATCTAGCTAGTACTGGTGGCTAAAGGAAATGTGCCACCGAATGTAGTGCCCGAGTCCGTCCGAGCAGTGGGGAGGAGAGAAGGGGTTCCTTCAAACTGAATAAGCACTCAGTCACATGCCATGCGTGAGCTGCCTCAAAGCGAGCACTTGCATCACCGAAGTAGGCTGCGACTTGCGTTGAGAGCGAGGAGCTGTACCGCGAGGTCATGGTCGTGGCTGTATTTCGAGAGCGTGCCCTGGACGGGGAGCTGTGGATTTGGGGCGTTGTAACTGTAGTATAGAAGAACATTCACGCTGAACATAATCACACGAACGGACGAGAACGCGATAGCCTCGACCCACTGGGTACTGCGAGTGAGAATGGAACGACCCGAATTTTAGGAAAAGAATTGGTATCCTACAGGCCCCAGGTCTCACGGCATGTGACAATGTCACGGACTCCTGTAGAAACTATTTATCATAATTGCTCATCGAAAGGCTGGTGATTTCAGAATCTAGTCTTTGTAGAAGAGTGTGTCTTAAGTTCACAATAGTCTTTGTGGTCTTTGTACTAATACGGGTCAAGCTCGATCTGATAAGTCTTAAATCAGAAGGTTTGCCCAGTTCTTATATGTCAACCTTTGAAGCTTTGACTGTCACACCAGTGCAATGCCCTCCAACTCGAAGTCCCAACCGACAACAGGGCTTAAACATCATTTTTCAACCCTAGCAGTCGGAATAAAACTGGGATCCTTCGTCAGAGTTCCTCTCATTCACGATGTGCAGACGATGGATAAACTAACCACTGAAGAATTGAACCAGCTGGTTCTCGAGGAGCCTACGAGTTGTATCACTCGTAACGCCCCCCTCGGTCATCTTCTATCCATCATCTTCCAGTCCTTCAAGGTTCAAGCGCCTCGTGCTGAGGATCTTCGGGTACCTCTCTCTCAGATTCAATATTCCAATGAGCGGATTAATGATCAATTTCGTCAATATCAAACGACAGACTCCGTGGAACTGTGGGATAGTAAGGCGAAGAAGTGGAATTGGGGGCTGCCAGATCCGCCCCGAAAACAGTACGAGAGGGGTAAGAAGGGCAAAAAGGGTAAAAAAATCTGTGAAGAGGGATCGTTGGGGGAAGGAGGGAGTCAGGCGTCCAGAGGCAGTACTTCCGATTCAAACTCGAATGCTGAACATGTGGTTGCGGGATTTTTGAACGTCCTCACGGGGGCACTTTCTCGACATGGACTCAAAACCAATCAAGCGAATCGTATATGGAGTGGGGCCCACTCAACCGCCCCAATCAAGGGAGAAGTCATACCCCGCAAACCTGACATCGTTATGTCAGATGAACCAGACCCTGGGTGGGCAGGCATCAAGGTCGTCGTTGAGGTGACGAGTGGCAAGTACCGACCAGGGAAGCGTGCCGCGAAATCCCTTGATACCAAGGCGTATATCATCTTGAAGCACCAGCCCTGGAGACGCTTCGCCCTCATGCTATCTCTATGTCATCACCATCGTGAACTTCGTGTCCACGTATATGACCACTCCGGTTCTGCCGTATCCCCTCCTTTTCACATCGACCGACAGAAGGACAAATTCTTGCAAATCCTCTCGGCTATTGTCTTCGGCAGTGATGAGTGCATCGGCTTCGATACGACGATGAAAATTCGGCAACTCAAGTTGCCTATACTACCTCGTCGTTCCCGTGCTCCTAGGAGATTGCGTGCTCGGATCCAGAAGGACACCATTTGCGATGAACCTGGTACACTGGCCAAGTTAGGAGATGTAGCATCAGGCGAAGAGTCAGAAGAGGAGTCAGACGACTTAGATGACGAGTCAGGATACGAGTCGGAGTCAGCGTCATCATATAAACCTTCGCCCTCGCGTGGCCTAGAGGCTTTGGGCGACGATTCCTCATCAAGCGTCTTCTCCTCCCTTGAGCCAGATGAACGGCCTGATATCAGAACTGGTCCTCCTGCACTCCCTGAACTACCTCCCTTGGCTACTCCTGCCTCGCCACTTCCTTTCATTTCCCAAACTTCCGTTCCTCCGAATCCGTCGCCGATCGGCAAGATTCAAGTCAACGACAACTGGTACGATATCTTGGAGGTTATATGGTCAAGTCATGGCCTAGTTGGTCGTGGCACCGTTTGCTACTTGACTAGAAAGGATGATCAACAGTACATCATCAAGGACCACTGGGTCGCGGGAGATGCAAATGACGATATATTCAATGAGGTCATTATGTTGAAGAAGATGCAGGGCGTCCGGGGCGTCCCGGAACTCGTAGAATTTGGCAAGGTTAAGCTGTCGACTGGTGAGGTCGACAACACGAGGACGTACCGATACCGAGAGCTGCCCAGCTTAACTGGCACTTGGCGCACTCATTTTCGCCTCGTCATGAAGCCCCGGGGGCGACCTTTGCATAAATTTCAAACAAAGTTGGAATTTCTTCGAGCTATACGCGACATCGTGGCTAGTAAGCATTTCCCTTGCATGATGCATGTTGGTACTAACCAGTAAGTAACCTTCCAGCTCAACAGGAAGCGTATGAACGGGGCATTTTGCATCGCGATTGCAGCCTCCACAATGCGATGATCGAGGAAGCCGATGGCAATAGCCTCGGAATGTTGATCGATTGGGAATTTGCTGTAGTTATCGCACCGGATAATAAATACCACGTAGGTGGAACAGTAAGTTGATGATTAATTCAGTTCAGGATTCAATCCACTTACTCGACTTGCAGGGCACAATTCCATTCATGTCGCGGCGGATCCTGCAGCAAGTGAAAAAGATCTGGGTCTCTGAACCTGCAAAAAAGGGGGCGTCATCGTCATCACCTTGGACAATCGATTTTGTCGTGCAAGACTATTCAGATGATCTTGAATCACTGTTTTATGTCTTTTGTTGGATCTGTATCGGGTACAGCGGCCCTCTTGGCATAGAACGCCATTTGAACGCTTCGACACAGTGGCTTCTACATACGTGGAGCAACCGGAATATCGCGGGATGCTTTGACACCAAGATTTCGTTCTACACAACAGACGACGGCGAAGCTGCAATCCGAACGCAGTTTGACGACTACTTTAAGGATCTTGTTCCGCTTGCACTGGACTGGATGAACCTCTTGAGGCTCAATTTTCCGGTTCATTTCGAAGGCAAGACTGTTCACCGACCCATCAAATTTGATGCGTTGCTCAACATCCTGGACACACACATCGCCAGACTTCTCAAGGACATGCCTGAGCTGTCCCCTGAACGCTTGTTCCGCAAGAGGTTGGTAGATAAGAATGTAGAGGACGTGCATACATCAGGACTGATCATGGAGGACCGGGACCGCATCCGAGTCGCAGTGAAGAAGCGCGGTTTGAATGAAGACTGGACTGTCGAACCTGTGAAGAGGAGCAAGATATCCAACTCGGGGGGTAGCTAGACCGGTTTTGTCATCAATCTTGATTTCGTTGTACGCAGTAGTACATGGTTTTCGCTCGCGAAGTTTTTACGTCCTTACATTGCAGTATCATTACTTTTACATTCGTAATTTTGATCAAGGTTTCCTGGTACTTGAGTAATTAAGTTGCTCAGCGATCTAGTATTCGGGGTTAAACGCAATGAAACCTATCCGAGTTTCTCCAACTTGACATGTTATGTTATGGTACAAAATCCGCGCAAAACTTTAAATGCGTGACTCCCGGAAATGACCATTCGAATCAAGAATAGACCGTACTATCCCTTATGCATGCAATTGAGCGTGGGTCAGATCACAATATATATGTGGTACGTACTCTGGACCCTACACTGAGATCGATGCAGGCATCCCTGAAATTGAAGCATGGAATACCTATAACTGTCACTAAGGCAGTAAGTTTTATGTAATACTGTTATGATTGGAGCGTGGATTCACTTGGTACAATGGTCATTTATCCATCACTGGCTGAATTGGTTGGCATTTTGTGATACGGTATGATAGGAGATGGGATTGTTGGTATCAGCCTGAGCTCGTATATGCATCCCTGCACACTTTGTTAGTTAAGAGTTTTTGCAATAACACGATGGCTTACAGCGCGCGATGCTGATGATCTTCATAGATCATCGGAGGCTCCTTTATGTAAATATGTGTGTCAGTCCTAGTAACATGTAATTCTAGATGGCTAAGAGGTGGTTGGTATTGTGAGGGGCATGATTAGGGTCATGGACTATGGTATCAGCTTGAAAAAGCTTCATCTCTGCGCATCATTTAGTTTGAAATTTTCTACATAAAACAACGACTCACCCCGCGCAATGCCGATCTTAGGCGCTGTGTCAGGTTAGCGCAACCGCGTGCACAGTCTGCCGATCTTAGGCGCTGTGTCAGGTCAGCGCAACCGCGTGCACAGTCGCATATCAGCCGCCTCATCAGGCACGGTGTTGGCGCGTTGGGGACCTCGAGTCCGTAAATCAGGAACTGCGTCACGGTGACGCGGTACTGAATACATTACCGCCTTTGACGCGAGGTATTGAAGTTGCGTCTGTAAAATGAGAGTTTTAGTATAGGTGAGAATGATTAATGACGGGCGATAATCTTACGATGTTGTCGACGTTAATGCTGACGTGAGGACTATTCAAAACGCGAGACATGTTTTTTGGCTGACATTTTAATATCAATAGGGGCGTTTGAAAGATCGATCAATTTTCTTACCGTAATTGTTCCTTTTATAGCAGAGTATAGCAGTTGTAAGTGGTTGATTCGGAGGATGACAATTAATCGAAGCAAACAATCATCAATAAGGACATTCAGTCTCAGATCCAGTATTATGTAATAACATTGTCGCCGTTGCTTGTGCTACTAGTAGACAACTCTCGATCAACCGAAAAATACCGTTATGTCATCCTCCCACATTTCTTCATATTGCCACTCAGCAAACTTGGAGGCGCCTTTACTCAGTTTACTGCGCTCCTTTAGTGTACCAATAAGGCTGTCCTTGTGCAAATTTGAGGACATGTAGATGGACTCGAGGGCGGGGCAGGGTAGATTCTGGATGGGTAATAGAGCCGGGATTGCATTTGGTGTGCCATATAACGACAGATGAAGGAGCGTGGGAATAGCGTTCATGAAGAGAGTGAATGTGTTCACTGGTGCGTTGATATGGTAGCACGACAATTCCTGTAGTCTTGGAAACAAAAGATGAGTTGCGCAGTATTTCAGAATGTCGTCAGCTTTATCATCCTCGCCATCGTTCTGGGTAGGCGAATATGTGATACCAGATAAATTTGAAGACTCCGAGTTTAAGGTGAGCTTGATCAGGTTGGGGGCATGAAGCCCACTGAATAGCCCGACATCATTTCCAATACACGAATATCCGTAGTAAAGCTGCTGAAGCAGCGGAAGGGATACCCGACGTGAAAGTCCAGCCAGCGGGCCAGACTTCCTAAGCACAAGCTTTCGCAGGCGAGGACAAGCTTCAAGGATCCCTGTAAACTCATCAGACGTTGGCCTGACTTCTCCGCTGTGATGGGAGAGCTCCAGCGACTGGATAGAGTGACTGACAGTAGGCGACCGATTGGGGGTTGGGCCAAGAGTATAATGAAGGAAATTTGTCCAGTCTAAGTGAACGCCATATAGAGTTATGTCTCGCAGTTTTGGAAGGGGAGGAGATTGCGCTGGGGCATCTTGACTGGTAGGTCCAATCAAAGCGGCAAACATGAATCCGTCCACCATCTTCATTATTCCTGGACAGAAAAGCCAGAAGCGAGAGAGGTAGTCGTTGGTTCTCACAAGCTTTATGGACTCAAGACGCAGAGCGCTTGAGCCCTCTGTCCTGCGCTCGTTGAGAATTTGGAGGGCGCTGTGAATCGGCATCCAAGTGTCACTGACAATTTCCAGCGAACGCCATCGATACATCTCAGGAAATAAAAGATCGAAAATGGCGGGCATACAGTCAGCAAATCGGGCCCTTGTTTTAGTGAAATCCGTTTTTCTTCTCCTAAAGGCAGACGTTTAGACAGCTGTACTCAACTAAAATTAATGTGCATCTTACATCATTTCTTCAGTAGCTGACATTCGTCCTTGTTGCGCTCGGATAATAATATCCACAGAGGACCGTCCTGATCGTGTGATCATTGTGGTCAACAGTGTCAAGCCCCCGTCGGTTTGGTTGCGGATGACCTGATGAAGATCAATAATGAGGCTTGACCACAAGCTGTGGTTGCAGATTGCGACTGTTCTCCAGTGCAGGTTCACCGATGCAAGTGCATGCGGCATCATCATGACACTTCGAAAGAATTTACGGGATGTACCATGTACGGCCAGCATGAATATTTTCGAAAGGATTTCCACAGGAAGTTTACGAATATAACACGGTTGGGGAACCCGGTGAGTCATGGTGGATCAAAATTTGAACAGGAAGAATTTGGAGCGACTCAACTACCCATGGTCAGTCATATTTAAGCGGCAAGCCTGGTTGTGTATGTGTTATCCCTTTGGTTCCGCATGGAAAATAATGCAGAGCAAACTTACCACATGCAAATAACCGTATGACTCGGAGCGCCTTGAGAAAAACAGCTACGAACGCATAAATGGGTCAATGCATTCAAGCGAGATCCGGGTAGAGGCATGCGCAGTAGCGTCCCAGGAGCTCACCTATAATGTTAAAACGTTATAGATTAGCAGCTCTCGGTAAGTCCGATTGGTGAGGAGCCACCAAGCGAGCCCCTAGTAGACTAGGTAATACGGGCGCACGTCAATGCAATTCGCTTCGATTGCAGTTATAAATTAAATGACTGTTGAATATTAATCACATACATGATTGAGTGCGATAGGCGACGGCCCAATGCAAAACGTTGTTGTATGTATATGGGAGTATGACTCGACGTGACAATGGCAAATGCGGGTAACTGGTTTATTTGAGTTTAAGTCTAGAAAAAAAGAAAATGCCGCCGTGTACTTCACGATCGTGAGAAATGATAATTGAGTCAGAATTTCTGAGTGGCTGCAATGCATGACGGTGATCTGTACATAATTTGTATACTCAAGAGGCACGCGCACCGAAAGAGCTCACTGGGTTTTTACATATGATACGTTATGTTATGTTATGTTATAAAATCCGCGTAAAGTTTAGTGTGACTCACGGTCTATTCGTGAGCCGCTTTTCAGGGATTAGAAAAAAAAAGACTTACCGTACGTCACATCATCGGGCGTTCTCGACTGTTCTCATGCCAATGTGCTTCGGCAGTGACCGCAAATTATATCCGCTTCGAAATGGCCGTCCCGGAAGGCCATTAATCTGTTGCGTGTAAATGCAGCCGTTAAATTCTTGACGTCAAAGTGCTCATCAGGCGAATTGCATATCACGTAAGTCTACCGATGAGCAAGTGCCAGCGAACGTAAATGCACACGATCTCTCTCCGCTCTATGGCACACATGAGATAATTAGAACAGATCGTCCTGGTGCTGAAGCGGGAGGCCACAATTCTAACATAAATTGCACTCGCATAAGTTCTCGTTACAATTAGTTCCCTAGACCGCGTCCGTTCCCCTCCCTTTCCAGAGTTACATTGGACGCTCCCTGCCATGCAGTACCCGGATGAAATCAACGATCTTGCCCAGCTAACAATGGAGGAATTCGTCGGCCATTCCCAGCATTTGTTTAACCAGATTAAGGATCTTCCTTCAGAGGTCGACTTCATTCGCTTCGTATTGGCAGGTAGGGTTGGACAGCAAGCGGCTGATGAGCCCGACCAGCATCATATCACTTTGAATTGCCTGCAAGGTCTCCCTCCTCTTCCTCAGACTCGAATCAGTAGGGACCTCGACTCTGCCATCGGAATATCTCGCACGTTACCCTATACAAGCGCTTTGGCAATCTGGCCCATTCCTCCTTTCAAAGAGATGCTGACTAAAGATAATCATACCCAGAGCCATGCATACGATGCTCAGGTGAGACCAGTCAATGTAAGTCGCTAGTGGCGTATTCTGATCATGGTACCAGGGCGATAGGATTTTCGTTCCTATGCACAAAATTCCTAACGTGCCATTGGGAAAGGTCCAACAAAGGCATGTAGTGCGGATCTTCTTTCCCCGGCTCTACAGTGCAGACGGTGTAGTTCTGGTGTCTCAAGAGGATTTGGCCCTCCTTTACGACCATTGCCTGCGCCCCACACTATTAGAGGTTCTGCCGGAATTCGCTGATCGGGCGCCGACATCATACGCTGCCGCATACATGCAATCAAAGACCCGCGCCGGGGGGCTCGCGTTCAACACCCTAGACATCCCTTGGAATAGATTGGAAGAGGTTGCTGAAATATTGCTGGCCAAACTTCAGGAGCAGAAGCCTGCTTTCAGGGACGCGTATTTTGTCCACGAGCTGAGGGGAACGAAGGGGAGTACTATACACGATGGTGAGAAAGATTGGGAGCGACAGATGGCTTTCGAAGAGATGTTCGAGCATGTCGATGTCGATAACTTGAATCCTCGGGAGTGGCTGGTTGATGTCGCTCTGACTATCGGAGTAGACGGACATGTCGTCACATGGCGCAAGTCTTGCCATAAGGACCTCCTCGGGCACCTTATGCCTCTCGCATGTCCTCGAAAAGTCGCTGCCCTTACCAAGAACAAGAAAAGGTTCCACTTTGACCGCACCCTACAGATGAAAGAATTAGCCGGCTTCCGTGCAACTACCGCCGATTTTACAGGCAATGATGGAATAACATACGTGCAGGCCTATTGCACTGCGAAGAATGCGACGTACCAGATGAACCCAGGGGTGTTCCGCCGACGACAACCCAAAGAATTGTTGGAAAAGAAGACCGAAAAGAAGATAGTGGAGGACCTGGACGTCATGAGCCAAGTATTCTATGAATGCACTGGCGAAGGAGATGTAGAAGGACGCGATGGTTGCGCCCGCTTGGAGATTCGGATTCCACTGGACAAGGCTCAGGACTCTTTGGTGACTCTCCCTCGTGAACTGGTTGAGCGCTACGTGGTTGCCATCAGTAGACGTGTATGGTGGTAAGAACGCACCTGCATCGATATTTTATTGTGACTTGACAAGTGTTCCAGGTTTTTGATTTATTATCGCCTGGGCGCAATACGTCTGGTGTTCAAAAATTTGGCCGAAGCCGATCCAAGGGTACGTGCTCTGGACTCTACACTGGGCCTGGAAGCGGCATGCATTTACATAATGAATGCCTGTTTCACTCGTCCTGCTGAGGGGTTCGGGTGGGAGGATTTGATCGAGAAGTGTTGCCAGCAAGTGCTAGAAGACCTCGAAGCGGACCTCGAAGACACCCCTACCGTACCCATCCTATATGACAGCGGCACGTACTTTATTTGCGATATTGTCATGAACACAGGACGCCCCACGTTTCTACGACTGCCACTCCAGAGGACCTTTGACCCGGAGTCCATGGCTCGCATTTACCACAAAGCGTCTATAAATGATGTCAAGGCCTCGTTTGATTGGAGTAATTTTGTATCCAGCAAGCAACCATCCAACGCTGCAAGAACGCATAATCGCAACCGGAACACTAGAAATGTTGATGATGTCAGAGATCCGGAACGTCGGGTCTTAGATATTCAAATCAGGGACGTCCCTGTCAAACCCGCAGTACGCTTGGCAGGTAGGGACGTGGACTTGCATGTCTTAAATGGGGGCGATGAACGAGACCTTAACGAGGCGGGGGATGATATGCAGGACGAACTCTCAATTAGCCAGCGTGTTGCCAAGATCTATGAGCAGTGCATCTTTGACGTCATTGAACAAGCACCCAACAGGAAATCTAAGCGGGAGGGTTCATACCTCACCATCCCTGTCGACAGACGCATTGATCTGGCACAGCCGGAGCTGCTACAGGTCCTTGAACTGCCATTCGATCAAGCTCAGTACTGCGTATGCACTCCAGATCAGTGGAAGATGCACTTTGACCGCATTTTTCCCTCTTCCGTCCAGGAAGCTCGAGCCAGCGGTCAGAATTTTCCTAGTTGTTCCTACTACAAGAGTTACATTGCTCTTGCTAGCACTGTAAACGACGCAGGTCTGGTTAAGATCAGATGTGCGCTCAGGAAGGAATTTGACAAACTGGCATGGGCACCATGGACATCCACGGATCGTATGTGGGGAACAGGCGCAAAGACCAGCAGAGCATGGAAAGTGCTTCCTCGGGAGAAAAAAGGAGGCCCAATGATCGCCATCAACCCTAGACGCCATAACCAACGAGTCAGCCTGCGTGCGTTTGATCAACCTGACGAGAATGATGTTACGGACGCTGAGGAGGAGTGAACTTTCTTGTTGTCCATTTCGTCATCTTCCCATCCGCTTTGTAGTATTAACCTAGTCTGCGCCATGTAGTCAGTCTGCATTTTTGTTATGATGTTTACTTAACTTACTATGACCTTGAAATTAAAGGTTCGGTAGTTGCTGTCGCGGCCCACAATATTATGGTGCACAATGGAAAACCGAGTACACTGCAATGCTTTTTGACCAAAAAAAACACTGATGATAATTGGAACTACATTACGCAAGGTTCCAAGCAATGATACTCACATATTTCGTCCAAAGTGAGGACATAATAATATGACGATTGCTGTACGGGGCTGGTTCGGTCACTTTGTTTATGCAGAAGCAAGTGCCATCCACACATGCAACGAAGCATCATGATAACCACTCACTAAGGAAATAAAAACCCACGAACATCAATTGCGTAGACTCTAAACCGGCGCAAAGTTTCCGCGGACTCTTAGAAAGTAATCTCAAACATTCCTCTGCTTCGGGAGTCGGGGACAAACACACTTTCCTCTCCTATAGCTTTTGTGATCGCTGTTCATCTATTTCTATTTCCTCACCCTCCAGTCTCGCGTTTCTTGGTGCCCGCAACTCCTCTTGCGATACTGCCTGGACTGCCGAAGAAGATGAGCCACTCTTTTGCTTCGGTTGGATCATGGATGGCAGCCTATTGCAGTCGATCCCTGCAGTGAATATCATGGGAAATGATAACTGTGCGAATGTCATCTCACCCAATACACTCGATAACTTCCAACTTGATCGGTGCAATATTCATCGATGACACCGAGCGAGCTGAGATGTACGGCGCAGGTGCGAGCAAGATAACTTTACCAACACGTCAGTAACATCCGACTTATTTGAGACTGTTGAATACTATTCGCTAATGTCAGTTGGCTTTCCATACCTCATTCTCTGGCTGATCTTCCTGGGCACCACCTGGTCGACGACCTAGCTCTCAGGACAGATTGTCATCCACCCCGCTACTCTCATATCTCGAGATACATGGCAGCGTACCCAAACTCTTTTTCTCGTCTTTTCGCGCAACCCTATTTCAAGCAATCTGCCGCGCGATCGCCTAGATGCATGTCTTTTTTCATCAGTTTTTCCATTGCGCAGTGGGCTCAACGATGATAATGCAGTTCTCCGCTACATCAATCCTACCTCTCAGCTCCTCGCTCTCAACGCAAGTCGCAGCCTACTTCGGTGATGCAAGTGCTCGCTTTGAGGCAGCTCACGCATGGCATGTGACTGAGTGCTTATTCAGTTTGAAGGAACCCCTTCTCTCCTCCCCACTGCTCGGACGGACTCGGGCACTACATTCGGTGGCACATTTCCTTTAGCCACCAGTACTAGCTAGATCGCGACCTTGCTATTTGCTCCCTGCGAGATATATTGGTAGGCCTTCCTTTCGTTGGTGTCAGCAGCCGGTCGTACTCATCGGTGTTTTCTAGCCTTGGATGACATTTTTTTTGTTAATGCTGCATGCCCCGGCAGTGCAGAGACGTCCATGTCACCGGCGGAAATCTTCGTATGTTGGAGTTGTGCATTCAGTCAATCTGGTTATTGACGACGTATTCCAGATCCTTCGATACCCTACCACACGATGGCAGAGTGGGAATGGAGCGGAGGCGGTCGAATCTGCATGCATAGTTTCCTCACCGGACGCGAAGCAGACGGCGTGAAACCTGTGTTTGGCGGGTTCAAGGAGATATGGAAATGCACCTTTCACATCGATCGGACATCGATCAAAGTTCGTTTGCTGTCTTTTGTCTGTTTATCTGTCTAAAATTTGATTTGGCAGGTCGCAGTGAACGCAATGCAAATAATGTACTACAGTGATGTTTATTTTGAACAAAGAAAGACAAACGCAATCCAGGCGAGTGTCTTACCGAAGGACTCAGTCTATTACTTACACCACGGGCACCACTTCGTAGAGGATAAATCGTGAACTCAGGAATTGTGCTGCCCTCAACCATGCAAATATTGTACCCATCTATGGTTATACGCATGGCTTCGGCCTATTTCCAGCGATAGTCACACCTTGGGCAGAAAACGGTAACCTGTTCAACTATCTGGAGCGTGAGGGTGCGGCTCTTACTCTTGTCAGACGATTCCAGTTGGCAAGTCTTCTCTTGATGTATTTTGGGTAGACCACAGAACTAATTGAAACACTTAGCTAAAAGACATCATAGCTGGTCTGCAATATCGTATGTGACAGATACTGTCAGTGCCCGCCCGAGCTCTAACCATTCCTCATAGTTCACGCCAACTGTGTCATCCATGGAAACCTCAGTGGGGTAAGTTCGATCTTCTCGATAGCTCCATTTTATTTAGACGCGAGCTCCAGCCCAATGTGCTCGTCCGTGATGATGGCACTGCGTGCATTGCCGACTTTGGTCTTTCCTTGATGTATTCAAAGGTCATAAGCGTCACTGAAGCTTCCTGGACTTCCACCCTCAAAGGAAACGTGCGATGGATGGGTCCTGAGCTATTACTAGAGAAGGAGGATGGATCTCCAACTCGTCCGAGCGAGCAGAGCGACATCTATTCGTTCGGCGGTATCATGTTGCTGGTACGTCTGGGGTAATCCCTACCTTTGGTTGATATTACTAGTTTTGCCTTTAGGTCTTCACCAACAAAATTCCTTATCATCACCTCCGGCGTGACGTCATGATCTTCCTCCACTTATCTAGGTCTGAAACGCCCTCCCGAACTCATTATCCTGAGCTCCCTGAAAAGTATTGGCCATTTATCGAGCGATGTTGGTCTAGTGATCCTCGGGATCGTGGATCATCCATCGACGGAGGAAGTTGATATAATGATCAGGAACGAATTTGACTCACTGTCGAGATCTGAGATGTATCCTATTACTCATGGCGACCCCCATCAGACAGGACTCCAAGACCTCTCAAAGTATATCTCCAAGGTTGGGAACGACCCTCTTGCTCGTGGTGGGTTCGCAGACATTTGGAAATGCACCTACTACGTTGATCGCGTACCAGTCCAAGTTCGTTTCACAGTGTTGTTTGTCCATCAGTTCAAAATTGATAATTGGGCAGGTCGCGGTGAAAGTATTGCAGGTATGCGCTAATGATAAATTTGGGCCGGCAAGGACGAAAAAGACCAAGGTGAGTTTCTTGACGAAGGACTTCATCTATTACTTATGGACTGCCAGCTCGTAGAGGATAATGCATGAACTCAGAATATCTGCGAACATCAACCATGCGAACATCGTACCCATTTATGGTTACACGTATGGCTTCGGCCCATTTCCAGCGATAGTTAGTCGTTGGGCAGAAAGGGGCAACCTGTCGGATTATTTGAAACGTGAGGATGCGGCTCTTACTCTCCTTAGAAAATTCCAGATCGTAAGTCTCTTGTATTTCATGCAGACCACAAACTGATGGCAATCTCAGCTGAGGGATATTATAACTGGCCTGCAATATCGTACGTGCTAGTTATTCTCAGTGCTAGACTTGGAATAGTAACATTCCTCACAGTTCATGCTAACAATGTCATCCATGGTGACTTCACCGAGGTAAGTTCGACCCCCTCCCAATAACTTTGATTTGATCGAGATATGATCTCTAGCCTAACGTGCTGATATATGCTGATGGCACCGCGTGTGTTGCCGACTTTGGTCTTTCCTTGATGTATTCGGATGTCATAAGCATCTCTCAGGCTCCCTGGACTTCCACCCTCAGTGGCAATGTACGATGGATGGCTTTTGAGCTGCTTGGAGAGCGAGAGGACGGAACTCCAGTGAGGCCAAGCAAGCAGAGCGACGTCTTTTCGTTCGGCGGTATCATGTTGCAGGTACGCCCGGAATAGTCTCAACTTGATGATGTCATGAGCTCTGCCTCTAGGTCCTCACCAACAAAATCCTTTATCATCACATCCGGCATGACTACATGGTCGTCCTGTACGTATCTAGGTCGGAAAGGCCCTCCCGAACTCATTATCCTGAGCTCCTTGAAAAGTATTGGC
The DNA here is from genome assembly GCF_016647745.1 of Suillus plorans. Taxonomy (NCBI): domain Eukaryota; kingdom Fungi; phylum Basidiomycota; class Agaricomycetes; order Boletales; family Suillaceae; genus Suillus; species Suillus plorans. The sequence continues at coordinate 151,519 of NW_024537448.1, read as the reverse complement.
CATTTATTGAGCAATGTTGGTCTACTGATCCTCAGGACCGTCCATCGACGGAGGAAGTTAATGTGATGATCAGGAATGAAATTGACTCGCTGTCCAGAATTAGTTGATTCTCGCACTTGTCTTGTATCCGAACATCTGCTTTACAGTCCAGCCAGATAGATGAACCTAGGCATCTGTATACGGTTCACTCCAAGATTTCGCTAACTTGTACTGTATTCATTCAGTACTAAGTGCTACCAACTTGCACTATATTACCTAACATACCTTATTACCGGTGTATAAGGCGGCCAGTCATTAGCCCGCGTAACTGTAATCATTATCAGGGTGAATATGTGGAGTTAAAGCACAAGATCTCAAACCATAGGCATTCCAAAGACTATACATAGCAGAGTGTGGTACCTGGACGTTGAGAAGGACGGCAATTTTTTAGGGGACAACAAAAATGATGTTATTATGTCATGGGGATCACCGAGGAGCAGCCCTAAGTTGCGGCCACTATACATAGCTGAGCGCTAAGCCACTTGAGGAGCAGAGATACTGTTGTGTCCCACCTGTGACAAGCTTCGACCTATCACGGAAGTTCAGTGTGATTACACGGGGATCAAATATATCAAAACTTTGAATTATGGAGTGATGGAAGTACCCTCACCTCCACATAACGTCCGAGATATGTCCTCGCCGAATGCAAATTTGTCGCACCGCTACGGATGTATTGTTTTTTACGACTCAAGCTTCGGAAACGCCATGGTACTGGTACAAGGGCTCCACTTAAGTCATTTTAACTCGATGATAAACTGAAAACGCTAACCAGTAGACCCCTCGTGGTCCGATAATTATGAAATTACTAGTAGTGGCAGATCTGGCAGCTACTGACACGATACATCAGCACGCAACTGGCACCCATGACAGCTGTCTTACCACGAGTAGACAGGGGCGAAGGAGCTCTTTCCGCTGAGCTTCGCAATTGGCTGGGGTTTGGAGTATGATTGATGCGCAGGACACGGCTGAGCTCCTCGGTGTCGCAATGTGCTAATCGAAATCCATGGTCGTTAAATGAATTTTAATGTCGTTCAAAGCAGCGCAAGTTCTAACTCGAAGACTGAAGAGTCAACCAAGCGGTGTTTGAAAGTTTACTGTGCACCTAAGTCAGTATACGGGTCTGGTGTATATTATAAGGCATTGTTTAGTTCATCGAGGATGAAGGTAACAACTGAATGTAGAGGTGACTGGATGATACGAAGCTCAGGTCTGATAAAAGATCTCCGTACGTGAATAGGACAAACCCGTTCGATCTTTCAAAAGAAGACCATGTCTATTAGTCGTCGTCATTCAAGGACTGCTGAATCTCATTCTTCCACAAATCTGAGAAGTCGTTGATGTCCCGACCGCTACTCAACGCGAGGGCTTCCATTGGCAACATGTTGTGTTGGTAAGCTGGTGCGTTGCGCGATGCGAGCGGATGTAAAGGCGAGTCGATGATACGGAGCTTGGGTGTGCTTGACCCCTGCGTGAAGACCGACAAGAGCTCTTCGTACGTGAATAGCAGGGGATCCGTTCGGGGTGCGTATGGGTTGAAGTATAGGATCATGTCCCCGAGACAGATCACGTGTCATCAACACGTCGAAGACGTCTTCAGAAGTGTGATGAGTGCGCGGACTAGTACGACAAAAACAATGTGACACATACAGTCTTGCTGTCCATGCCATTCAGACTTGATCTTGTCCCCCCAAAAACGCTGAAGCGTTTCTAAGATCTTGTTTTGTGTTTGCGGCTCGTTCATGAAGTCATAGAAATTCGTACCGCGTTGTGATATCCCTGTACGAGCGTCGTTCGTGGCTTGCTGGAACAATAATCAGAAAACAGGACGTACCTATGAGACGGCCTTCACGAACGAAACACCTGAACTCGCGACTCCGGTCTATAGGATACCATTTCCTCAAGACAAGCTCGAGTTGGTACGATGGCGGATTCAAGGAATCGCATTGGCATCCCTCGAAGACCGCGTCGATACTTAGATCGTGTGATATGAAGTCCGAGGATTTGAGTAGGATGTAGACGTCTGATGGAGATGTGCATTTGAGAGGCGAGGATGGTGGTAGCACCCATGATGCGTCCTGTGTTCGATGTGAAACGGGGATCGATGTCGATGGAACGAGCTGACCTTTGGTGAAGAAAAATTGAGCTTGGGGAAAATGGTGCCGTATTCTTTGATAATTTGTCTTATCCGCTCATCTAGATCGGGGAAGGAGAAGGATTGCCCAACTGCAGCGTCGTCCTCATCCTCTTGGTCCGAAGGAGAGCTTTCTGCGGGACTGGAAGTGGGAAGTGAGTACGACTAAAACAGATGGTGATTGTAGCCAACTGACACGTTTTCTGAACCTTCTGGTACGAAAATGCCGTCCGAGTCGAGGTACTCCTTGAATGCTTGACTCAAGGGACGGATGATGGTGCTTTTGATGCTAATGGAGGAAAATGTCGGATACCATGATGAAAATTGGAAGGAAAGTAGATAATCTGGTGTTTGTAGAGGGGCTGTTGGCGTGGCAGACTTTGAGAACTTCGCTCAGTAACCCGTTGACTGCATCAGCATCCGTTTCAAATCCCCGTTTTGCGAACCGCAAGAGCAAAGCGATGGCAAGATGGAGCTGCGTTACGCTTCGATCCGGATGATCAGTTGCACGCAACTCGAGGACCCCTTGAAAATGAGAGATAGGGATGTCGAGGTCGTGCACAACATACACAGGTCAAGTTCCCTCGGAGTCAGAGCGTGGCGGTCCTGGTTCCATTGTTTATCGGGTCGTGCGGGGGACCTGTATGTGTTATTAAGTCGGTGAGCTCCTGGTTAGCTGTGTCCTGTTTGTGACTGAAGTACCATTAAAAGGCGGTCAGCTAGCTTGAGGCAGTATGCGGGTGATACTGCACTTCCGGGAGGCAAGGTGGAGCCCCAAGATATTACTACTGAGGATACTGCGGTACCCATATGGAATTCCTTTGTCAATCTTGGTCTGACTTGTCTGTTTGCAGTGACTCCGTGAGTGTGTCGCCGGTGTCTTGCGCCGACTGACACAGTTGTCTAGGGTTGTGGTGCTCATTCTCGACAACACTATGCAAGTATATTGAATTCATGTTGGGGGTGTCATTAGATGTTATAACTTTCTTGGGTCATAGCCTAGTCTCAACGAGTCGGAGGTGACCTCGATATTCTCACGACCGCTCGCTTCCTTCCTCGCATAGTCTTTCCCTTTCCACCCATACCGTATTCCAGATCCTTCGATACCCTACCACACGACGGCAGAGTGGGAATGGAGCGGAGGCGGTCGAATCCGCATGCATAGTTTCCTCACCGGACGCGAAGCAGACGGCGTGAAACCTGTGTTTGGGCTTACTGTGTGCGCTTATAAAACATCACCCCCACAAATATTTACACTGATCTTAGGAGCATGTTGATCTACGTTGCTATCTGGGGGTACAGACGTGCTCCAGACTTTGAGTTGCAGCCGCAAAACGCGCCTACGCAGGCTCAGCAGATCGCTTGCGCGCTCCTCACGCCTTCGAATCCACTGCGGCTGGCGTGCGAAGGTGAGGGCATTGATGGCTGAGTCTATCCTGCATACACCACAGGATCTGAACTCTGGGCCTGATATGGTTGAGTGGGACAAGAGCGGTAGAGAAAGGGAGAACACAGGGCGCCAAATTGGCCAAAATGCATCAGCAAAAGTGGCTGACAAGGCCTCGGCAAATACCGTAAGCCTGGCGTAGAGTTCCAATATGGCTACATGCCTTACAGGCGCCATGTCAGGCATTGCAAGGCTCTGATTGGTAATCTTATAGCTGCTTAGCGCTTAACATCGTCACTCACCCATGTAGGATTGCATGCGAAAATTATCAATCCAATTAATGCAACACATTTCTTCTCTTACACTGCTGAAAGACAAGTCCTTCCAATGCATTCTCCTATACCGCTGCACAAGCTGATCCACCCTCCGCCTCGTTAATTTCGACTCCAGAGTCTGACCTTGACTCATCCAAGGACAGAGACGATGTCCATCTCACTGGCACCAATTCTCAATGTAAATCTGCAGATGGAAGTTGGGCTAATATTAATGATTTGACCATCAGTGACTCTGAGCGCACGGGAGGTGCTGCAGGCCCCACCAGGCGGAGGACGCTGCGTTACAGTTCCTCACCTTCCCCTCCCAAACGAACGGGCTCAGCATTCATGGTAATGTCGAAGCACCTTCAACGCGCATCTCTCCGCGTCGTCAGGCCACGCCTTGGACAATTCAATTCGCATACCGGATGAAGACTTCGACGATGGCAAGTATTCTCCCACACAAGATAACAAGGAGCCTCGAAGAACAATGGAACGAACGACAAGTGTTCCTTACCAGAAAGCTAACTCCCTTACGAAGGCGCACTCTCAATTTCTTAGAGTCCTCCAGCACCTTTCGTCTTCGCCTCTATGGCTTCCTTTCTCATCTGTATGCCTCTTCTAGGTTTCTCCCGCCCGACAATATTAATCATCCTTGCAGATGGACCGAACCTCTGATACTTTGTTTAATAATCTTTACTGCCTGCGTATTGATATCTCAAGCGTCTCACTCGATCCTTCTTCCCTCGGATTAGTCTATGCCAAATATGTGTTTCTGGATTTCTGCTAGATCCTGAAGTTCCAATATCAGCTTTATTTGCATCATCAATAACGTCGACATTGAGGGTAGGTCCTTCCGCATCCGGTTCCTTGTCACGCGGACTCTCCTTAAGGCCCTTCTATGATCGTATATCGTGGCCTTTCAAACTTTCTGAGGCTACCCCGTCATGTTCGATGCCTGACATAGTAGTTGGTCCAAGCAGTTTGCCTCATGACGCTTCGCGTCAAGAAAAACAGATCATAGTAGATGAGCCTTCTCCTGAAAGAAAACTCATTTCTCGCTACAGCATTTCACAGCTCCCTTCATCAATAGCATTCCCCTTCGAACTCGAACTCAGCCTTACACTGCCGAGCCCCTTCAGTGACAAATTCCGTATTATACGGGCCACCCGACCTACATAATATCCCGTATGAGACGGGCCAGCGGATTATGGGCCCATGTTGTGTATATTCTCGATGATGACGGATGGGCCGGGACACATATTATTTCCGATGGAGACGGGTGGGCCCATGTATGCCAATGATATATATATCCTTGATGTTGACGGATGGGCCGGGTGAATATGATCATTCATGGAGATGGGTGGGCCCATCAGGGTAATATGTAGAGTAGGATATTATAGACAGCTGGGCTGAAGAGAGATGTAAGGCAAATATTGTTATATAGACGGGTGGGCCGACAGGGGTGTATTACATATATGGGTGGGCCGAGGTAGGGGAATATTACATAGATGGGTGGGCTGACGCGGGGTGTATTACATATACAGGTGGGCCGACATAAAAAGTATTACATATACGGGTGGGCCGACGAAAGGGATATCAAATAGACGGGTGGGCCGAGGGTGTGATAAAATATTTATTACATAGACAGGTGGGCCAAGGTGGGGTATAATTATATAGACGGGTGGGCCGACGTAGTATGTATTATATAGACGGGTGGGCCAACATAGGATGTATTACATAGACGGGTGGGCCGAGGGTGTGATAAAATATTTATTACATAGACAGGTGGGCCGAGGTGGGGTATAATTATATAGACGGGTGGGCCGACGTAGTATGTATTATATAGACGGGTGGGCCGACGTAGTATGTATTATATAGACGGGTGGGCCAACATAGGATGTATTACATAGACGGGTGGGCCGACGTGGGGGATAATACATAGATGGGTGGGCTGACGTGGGGGAATTGTACATAGATGGGTACATATATGGGTGAGCCTGGATACGTATAAATGTCAACTTTTCAGTGCAAAACCCCAAACCGAGATTTACCAACCCCCGAAACCCGAAATTGTGGACTGCCGGGTGTCGGGTTTCGGGGTTCGGGGGTCCCGGAACTCGGAACTCGGTATGTGAGACAAAAATATATTTCATACACGGGTAAGTCAATGTGTCCGTCAATCAACTCGATTGTAAAGTATATTTTATTGATCTCCCCAAATTTCCCAAGTTCCGAGTTCCGAGTTCCGGGACCCCCGAACCCCGAAACCCGGCAGTCCACAATTTCAAGGTTCGGGAGTTGGTAAAATGTGTATGGACAGATGAAAGGTTGATTTAAACATTTTTGAAAGATGTCCCATATGAAATGTTAAGTCCCGAATTTTGAACTCCGGGTTTCGGGACTCCGGGTGTCGGGACTTCGGGCTTCGGGACTCGGGACTCCAGAAAGCCGGAAATCAAAACTTGGGACTTGACATTTCATATGGGACATCTTTCAAAAATGTTTAAATCAACCTTTCATCTATCCATACAAATTTTACCAACTCCCGAACCTCGAAATTGTGGACTGCCGGGTTTCGGGGTTCGGGGGTCCCGGAACTCGGAACTCGGAACTTGGGAAATTTGGGGAGATCAATAAAATATACTTTACAATCGAGTTGATTGACGGACACATTGACTTACCCGTGTATGAAATATATGTTTGTCTCACATACCGAGTTCCGAGTTCCGGGACCCCCGAACCCCGAAACCCGACACCCGGCAGTCCACAATTTCGGGGTTCGGGAGTTGGGTCCCGGAACTAGGAACTCGGTATGTGAGACAAGCAAAATATATTTCAAACACGGGTAAGTCAATGTGTCCGTCAATCAACTCGATTGTAAATTATATTTTATTGATCTCCCCAAATTTCCCAAGTTCCGAGTTCCGAGTTCCGGGACCCCCGAACCCCGAAACCCGAAACCCGGCAGTCCACAATTTCGGGGTTCGGGAGTTGGGTCCCGGAACTAGGAACTCGGTATGTGAGAGAAGCAAAATATATTTCAAACACGGGTAAGTCAATGTGTCCGTCAATCACCCGAACCCCGAAATTGTGGACTGCCGGGTTTCGGGTTTCGGGGTTCGGGGGTCCCGGAACTCGGAACTCGGAACTTGGGAAATTTGGGGAGATCAATAAAATATAATTTACAATCGAGTTGATTGACGGACACATTGACTTACCCGTGTTTGAAATATATTTTGCTTGTCTCACATACCGAGTTCCTAGTTCCGGGACCCAACTCCCGAACCCCGAAATTGTGGACTGCCGGGTGTCGGGTTTCGGGGTTCGGGGGTCCCGGAACTCGGAACTCGGTATGAGACAACAAAAATATATTTCGGGGGTTGGAGGTTAGTAAAATGTTTATAGATATACGGAGGTTGATAGAAACATGTTTGAAAAATGTCGTTCGTCTCAAATGTCAAATCCTGAGTTCCGGGCTTTGGGACTCGGCACCCGGCACCCGGCACCCGGCACTCGGGGTTCGGCACTGAAAATTTGACATTCGGGTGTTAGGGTGTAGGGTGATATCTACCTCAATCTACAGTTTCGAGTTCTGGATATCGGGACTGATTATTGAATCATTCAATTGTGGCATAGGTAACATGCATTGAAAAAGATTTATGTACATCTATCACTGAGCAATTATGTAGCCATTGCAACCTCCTCACCAGGAAGATCAACCTTCCCCTCAACATCCATATCCTCATCAGAGGAATCATATTCTGGCAGGAGGTTACCTTGTTCATTAGGGACCACAATATCGCCGGAGGATTCTGGCAAGAGGTTGCCTGGTTCATCCGGGAGCACAATTTCGCCGGAGGATTGTGGACCCTCAGGCTGAACTTGGGTGGGCTCAACATTGAGACCTACCATAGCAGATCCATCCTCAACCATCAAGGGTGTGGGTTCCATGACTGACATGTCCAAATCAATGAGGTTGGAAAGTGTGGAGGGGAGGGGTGAAATGGACGGGGGGGGACCAGATTGATCAAGCAAGATTGTTGCATCGGCCGGTGTGTCCGGAAGTGAAAATGAAGGGTGCGGGTCGACCATCGTGCGCCGGAGGCTCTCATGGAGGCGTTGGAGGGTATCAATCTTAGCATCCTGCTCCTGCACCCGAGCCTCAAGAATAGCGATGCGAGCTGCACCATCCCGAATCGCGATTGCCATGGAATGGAGATCCGGCATGGGAACATCTAGTGCTGCACGAGGCACTGCGGAACTCGAAGACCGAACAGCTAAGTAAAAAATAAGGTCAGCCGGTCATCAAAAGTGTGGGTGACTTACGAGTTGGCGCAGGTGCAGGTGCAGGTGCAGGGGCAGGTGCAGGTGCAGGTGCAGGTGCAGGTGCAGGTGCAGGTGCAGGTGCAGGTGAGGGTGCAGGTGTCTTCTTGGTAGTGATGGTCTTGCTGCGACCACGTGACTGCACCTGGGGTGTACTTGCAGCAGGGATGGCCGGAGTTCGGGACGGGCCACGAGATTGACTACGAGTCCGGGCCCTTGACCTGGAGGGAGACGGAGCAGTGGATGGAGCAGGGGCAGGTGTCTTGGAACGCGTCCGTCCCGTGGTAGACTTCCCTCGGGTCCGTTTGGGCGGGGATCCCAGAGATGCCGGGTTGCATTTGATCTTCTTGGTGGAGCAGCGGATGCAAGACAGGCAGGGGAGGCTGGACCTCTTGTCCAAACGAGTCGCACAGGGCCAATTCTCCTTGACGCAATAATGGCAGGGGTTGTTCTGTGGTATCCGTTAGTTGATGTACTAGGGGAATTAATTGAGCACTCACTGGGCCGGGAATGGTGATATCAAATGTGGTAGTGGCCGGAGGGTCACCGTCCGAAGCGCTGGAAGTATCACCAGTGGACTCCTCAACTTCCGGACGACTGCCGGAGGTTGCCTGATAAATTGTAAGTACACATGTGAGTTCCGGGCGAGCTTGTAAGACTTACCCGAGCCTCCGGACGACTGATGGGAGATTCCTAATGCGATGGGCATGAGTAAGAATAATACATGCGAGTTCCGGACCTGTCCGGAAAACTCACCATGACCTCCGGACGTTTGCCGGCAGTCAGCTGTGGACACATGAGCATATATATGAGTTCCGGACGACTAAATCAGACTTACCGAAGCAGGCCCAAATGATTGCTTCTTGGGGGAACCAGGTGAACGAGGCGACTGGGGTTTCCTTACAACAATGGTGGAGAGCTGGGAAAGGACGACCTCTGGCACTCCACGCGAAATCGGCTACAACAAATTGAGAGCATGTCACAAATGAGCCAGAACACATACCTGAACAATTGGGTCTTCATCATCTTCCGACTCCACAAACGGCTTTGACTTGGGGAGTCCAGTTGACTTGACACGCTTGTGACCCTTCATCGCCGACTTCGGAGGTTGGGAGGAGTGTCCAGAAATCATGGGGGACTTCCTCTTGTTGCTCCCTCCGACTTCCGGCTCCAAGTCAACAGAAATGGCCTTACCTTTCCCTTTGTCCCGGAACTCGGAGGTCGTCTTGCCGGAAGGTCCGGCGACATTGCCGGCGACGACGGGAGGGGAGTGAATGACAGTGGCGGGGGAAGGGACAGGTGCGGGGGAAGGGACAGGTGGAGACGGAAGATTGACAGTCAGTGGGCCAGTGGAAGGATTAGAAACAACAGGGAGATCACAGGAATTGTCACCCAACTGCCTCCCAGGCACGGACCTGCTTGCGCCAGGCGTGTCTAGCCACCCGGGGATCATCATGGCCAATGCTGTGCCAGTTGGGCAACACCTGGGGAGTCATGGAACGCACCCTCATCAGCTCCTTAGAACAGGAAGCCACAATGCCAGGGATGTAATCCCCTTTCTCATGCACCCGGATGATGTCAGCCTACCCGGATATTAGAAACATGAATGGTAAACTAATTTAATAAGTGCAACTTACCAACAGATTGGTGACCTGCCTTGCCAGAGCAATGTGGATTTGCACTGAGCCGGCCGGGACGTGCCGGGCGCCGGCAATGACGCCCACAAGTTGAGCAGTGGATGCCTTGAGGTCGGCCAATGAAGATTGAACTGGAGTAGACATTTGGATTGAGTTGACAGATGTGAGAATGTTGAAAGCAGGGTGAAATCTGTTATCACTAGAATGAAGTTTCAAAGAAACAATACAATTGAAGGACAATGTTGAAAATCGTTGATTGTTTGTCTTTGTTTGGTCATGGTTCAACTTTCGGCAATCGCCGGCCATGTGTTGAACTTCGACGTTATCTGTTATCAATCAGTTCATCAGTTCATCAGCTCATCAGATATCATGAGCTCTCAACCTGGGGTCAGATTTCATGACCCTCCGGTCACTGAATACACCTCAATGGATGTGGATGAGACCTCCCAGTCCCGGATGTCCCTTGGTATGTTTTGTTTTTGCTGATTTCAGTGAATTGATCTTACATGGTTTAGATCCATTAGATGATATATACCTTGGGCCGGATGATGAGTTAGACTCTGATTCTGGGTCATCCGGTGGTCTGGATTCGTTAAATGCGATTCCCGGTATGTTTCTCAATTCAAATGTACATATTCTACATGTGCAAATCCATCACATACTTCCAGATCCATCATATCCGGCCCTGGCAGATGGACTGGCCCTGTACGATGACCCGGACTTATATCTTGGTCCGGAGGATACCTTTATTTCGTCTGATGATGCTCCGGCTGTACCCGATTTTCCTATGGCTGGTGAGGTTATTCTTTTCATCTCATGTTCATTTTTCATGGCATTTCCCCAGTGAATGAATCGACTCCCGAACCTCATCCGGCCACTCCGGCTGTACCAGAGGCACCCATACCTTGTACGTGTATTCATATCATGTCATGTGTTCTATTCATGTTATCTCCCAAGCGAATTCAGAAACTCCCGAACGTCAATTGCCCGAGCCGGAACTCAACAATGACGAACTGCGTGCCATGGTTCAGGAGTTCATGCCAATCGGATCTTATGATCAAGCTGAAAGTATGTATACAACAGCTTGATTATTTATCTCTGCTAATGTTCTGCAAGTTCAAACAATTGTAGATCGCCTGGGTGATTACGAACAGAGTCATGGAAATCTTCCTGCCCCTACAGTAGCACAACTTCTTGAGGCTGACAGACCATTCAGGATGGCATGGGCGGAAACATGCGACAAACTGCGGAAAGCAGATGCTGACCTCCGGAGGATGCAACGGGTAAGGGAGTCAACCTCCGAAATGCTGAAGGTATTAGATACCCTCATTGAGTTCTTTGAGGACTCAAGTAACATGTAAATATCAATCAATGTCTGATAGTAGACATATTGCAGTATACTTTACCTACTCAGTACTTAGTCCTTCCTCGCTGCCCGGTGTTCTGTGCTCGGTACTCGGTACTCGGTACTCGGTGCTCGGTGCTCGGTGCTCGGTGCCCGGTGATCGGGGTTCGGGGTTCGGTACTCGGGGTTCGGTGCAGTATACTTTGCCTGCTCAGTACTTAGTACTTGGTACTTGTATACTTTACCTACTCAGTACTTAGTCCTTGGTACTTGTATACTCCACCTACTCAGTCCTCGCTGCCCGGTGTTCTGTGCTCGGTACTCCGTACTCGGTACTCGGTGCTCGGTGCTCGGTGCTCGGTGCCCGGTGATCGGGGTTCGGGGTTCGGTACTCGGGGTTCGGTGCAGTATACTTTGCCTGCTCAGTACTTAGTACTTGGTACTTGTATACTTTACCTACTCAGTACTTAGTCCTTGGTACTTGTATACTCCACCTACTCAGTCCTCGCTGCCCGGTGTTCTGTGCTCGGTACTCCGTACTCGGTACTCGGTGCTCGGTGCCCGGTGCCCGGTGATCGGGGTTCGGGGTTCGGTACTCGGGGTTCGGTACTCGGGCCTTGGTACTGGAGATTTGGGATTTAAGATTAGGTCGTTAGTACTTTGACATATACACAATAGCACATATGACATTACACATGACGGCAGGAAGATATATCTACATTAAGTGCGTCCCCGTGCTCTGGTTACTCTAGGTGTACTGTCTACTGGCATTTGCAACTTACTCCGGGTCGTCCTCGTGGATGGTTCAACTGTGACTTTCTTGCCCCGCCCCCTTTTCTGTGCCGGCGGCGTGATACTCTCTTCCATTTCAACATCCTCTCTAACTTCTCTGGTCGCGTCTTCAGTTAACCCAGCAAGGAGGTCGCCCATTCTTGATGTCAGTAATGCACCTTTTTTGGCTGGCTTGGCCCGGCGGGGCTTTGGAATTGCACGTGGGACTGCCGTCCCTTTTGGTGTAGGACCTCCCGTCCTGGGTTTCATCAGCGGATGTCTCCCGTCAGCCAGGTCATCATCCACATCATCCTCCGTATGATTAGTGGCACTCTCCTTATCACTCTCGGCTTCTGTCGACGAATCCCGAGGCCCTCGGATGGTAACCCTCTGCTGCTTTCTCACTATACTAGTCTGAGGAGAGGGCGACTTGCCAGATATGACAGATGGTACCATGTCCCCATCTTTGTTCTTCCATGCTTTGAACAGAAATGTGGGACCTTCTCCTGTTTCCTGCCGAGCATGCCAGAAATGGAGCAAGGCAGTCGTGTCCCAATTTTGCAGCTTTGAAGGCTCCTTCAAGTCAACATCTGCCGGAAGATACGTCCGGGCCACGAAGTCATCCTGACTTTGTACAATGGCACTCCATGGTACAACCGCCTTGTCCTTCCCGGAACATATCCCTGTGTCCATGCATTGAACAATTTGTCAGATGATGCAACGAGAAACTCACGATAGTGCGATGTAAGAAAGGCCCTCACTATGGCCTTCTTCTCCTCAAGTTTCGTGTCAGTGATGTCGGGAAGGAGTGGCATACCCTCCCCGTCCATTTCGAGTTCGAAAGCTGGTTTTCGAATTCTTTTTCGACCTCCCTTGACCTGACGTCCTCCATCCCGTGCCCCGGCACCTATCATCGTGATGCTCAACATGTTCAATCTGGTATACATGGTTCAAACACTCACCGAACTGTTCCTGCGCGTACTCCTGCCACACTGGCTCAATGTCCTCCCAGTCCTTCGTCTTCATGAAGCTGTCCCCGTCTCCTAAGGCCTCGTTATCATCATGCCTGCATGAATATTTTCAGATGAAAGATCCATGTCAATGGGTAAATGTACTCACATCCCGAACAGCACCTCTCCCTTTTCATTCTTCCAAGCCGACATCACAAAAACTCTCATCCCACATTGCCTCCACATCTCGTTCGAAAAGTGCTCCATATATGCCGGACCCTTCTTACGGGCGACTTGTGCTTGTATCTCCGGAGGCGGACAGTTGTTGGACCACTCTTCCGCTGTTTCTTTCGCCTTCTCCAACTCGTCGTCGTCCAATTCAGCCATGACTCTCTTCACCGCCGCCTGATAATGTTTGAACATACCAGGATCTCCGGGCTTTACCCCCGACTCGTCCTCAATCCTCTTCAGCACCTCTTCGCGTTTCTGCTGGTAGACCACCATCCTGGGCGTCCATTTCCTCCCATACTTGATGGTGTCCTTCCTTTCCTTCTTTTTCTTGTTGTTGAACAACCAAGTCTTGTACACCTAAGATTTGATGAAAAAATGTGATGTTGAAAATTTAGTTTTTCAACGCAACAAAGGAGCATCACCTGCTTCCTCTTTTTCCATTGTTTTTGGTCCACCTTAGGAGCAAACAACCTGGCCGCCCTTGCTATGGCAGTGAAAATCCCCCTCTTCTCACTCCTTTTGGCGGCAGTCCACTCAGGAAGGTAGTTCTTCAACTCCAAAATCTCCTTGTCTGTGAGCTTCTGAGACTGTGGTTGACGCGCCCTGTGTCTTCCGGAAGTCATGTTGGTGGAATGACCTGTTCTTGCCATAGTGAATCAGAATGCAGAACGGGCTGAGGATTTGCAAGGTAGAAGTATTAATGAATTGTGCGAAGTTGAACTTAGAGCAAAGCCTAATAATCTGTTAATCGGCCCATATTTGAAAAGAATCCATTAATGGAAATGAATTTGTAATGAGCCAACAGGACTGCACAGCATCATATTGCAATAACAATTCATTACACCTGAGCTGATGCCTTGCTTGCAACATTAGTAAACAAGATGAAGATAGGTAGATGCACCCCAGTGCAAAAATCTCACAGGGTGGAAGCAAGGGGCAGCAAAGGTAGGAAGACTTGGGTCAAGGTCCCACTTGCAAGCACGAGGCGACATGCCTACAGGTCCATGCCTAACTCTCCCCCAGAATCACCAACAATTCAGCCTGTTGAGGCACCACCTCCTTGGGAAGACTTTCCTGACAATACTTATGAGCAGGACCAAGGCTCCTTTGAGCCTTTGCAACTCCCAAAAACCATGGCAAGTTCATGTACAATGTTGGAGTGTCATTTAAACTATGGCTAAGCATTCAAAAATACAGAGTCAAAATGACTACCTCAGGCAATGGCTGCCAAGGCAGGAATCATATCTACATCACCTCCTTGATCGAGAAGCTCCACCAGAAGACAGGAGATGCATCATCTGCGAACAGGATGGGGTGTACAAATGTCAAGATTGTCTTGGCGAGCCACTCTATTGCACGGGCTGTTGCAGGAGTCAACATCGTAGCAATCCTTTCCACTGGATCAGTCAATGGAATGGGCGATTCTTTGAGCGGAGTTGTCTCGCTCATGTGGGACTCATTATACACCTTGGCCATGATGGCAAACAATGTCCGGAGGTCACTGATCGGTGGAATTTGTTTGAAGAAGATGAACCTGAAGACCTGCTCGAGCCTGAAGATCTGCCATTTGTGTCCGGACCCGAGTTCCAGCCAAAGGAAAACACCATGGTCATTGTAGACAAGTCCGGAGTTCATCGCCTGGAGATTCGATGTTGTGAATGTCCGAATGCCATGAGTCCGGACATTCAAATGTTTCGACACGGATTTTTCCCTGCATCTTTCAACAGGCCAAAGACTGTGTTCACCTTCAGAGTGCTCAATGATTTTCTACTGGACAGCCTTGAATGCGGCACCTCGGCGATGAACTATTACAGCAAGCTCCGGCGAATGACCTCCAGCATGTTTCCACACCTTGTTCCGGTAATGCCTTACCCTCTTCATCTACTGGACATCATATTGACAAAGCACATTGCAAGGACCGATACAGAGAGCTCATGAGGGTCGCTCGACAGTGGAGGCAGTTGAAGACAATGAAATGGCATGGCTTTGGCCATCGTTCTGATAACCCGAGCACAGGAGAACTCGCATTATTTTGCCCGGCGTGTCCTCAGCCAGGGATTAATGTGCTGTTGTCAGAGGATGAATCGCTTGATGAGTGAGTCCTATTCTCAACCAATGTGGCCTCCATAATAATACTAGCGATCCAAGCTGGAAATACACCCGGTCATTTGTGATGGACGGAAATTTCAAAGCCGAACATCTGCATCCCATTAAGCCATTCGATGAAGTTTGGCTATCCGATGGGCTTGGATTCATGGTAGGAAAGGACCGGTATAAAATGCATCTGGCAGAGGCTGCTGACACGGTGGAAAAATCAAGCTGCAACAACCACCGGGCAGTAAATCAAGCTAATGCTGCTCGGCACAAGCTGGAGTCCACCGGTATCGGGGGAGTTGCCTGTGCCAGACACGGTTGCTTTGTCCCTCACTCCATGGTGGATTTTCAGAAAGGCGAAAGGCAAGCCACATCCACCATTCCTCATTCACGAGTTAACCATGGGTCACTTGCAGACAAATGAACATGGACTACGCCCTTTGCGAGGCTTCCCGGCACAACATGGAAGGCATCACCAGGGCTGTCACCTTCTATGATATTAATTGTCAATACAACAAACACTTTCGGGTTCGGGTGGATCGAAGTCGATTTCTAGACATGGCACCACAACTAACCATCATTCCCGGAATTGGGTTGTGGCACATTCATGGCCATCAGGACAGCTGCTATGTCCGATATGCTTCTAACTTTATTGAAGGCATTGGTCGGATCGATGGAGAGATCATGGAGACGCTATGGGCACGGCTCAATCTGATTTCCCCTGCTGCTCGGGGAATGTCATCTCCCCACCGAAAGGAATGCCTTGATTATCAGATGAATGACTCCAATTTCTGCAAGATGATTCGCATGAAAAGGACTCTATGCCGGAAATACAAGCTGGCGAGGAATGGCATCTCGGAAAGTGGAAAGGCATTCGACAGACTCGATGAAGCAGCACCCTCACATTTGAAGACAGAATGGTTAGCCAGGGAGAGGATAGCTCAGTCAAGCAGATTGAATGATCCTGCGGCGATGGATGAATATGAGATCAATATAAAAAAGGGTACGTTGAGTTCCATTGTCTCCATTGAGGTCGGAATTAATATTGCACTCAGCACCAAGCAAAAAGGAGATCGAGCTTAGATTATTAGAGGAGGGTAACGCCCGCAATGCAGCACCCTCTCGCAGATCTGTGGCGACGTGGATATCAACAGGGTTAGCAATTGAAGAGGCTCAGATTGCATTGCTCATCGAGGTCCGAAGGATCGGAAGAAGATCCACTGAGACACAGAGATTAGACATTGCCCGTCAACGCGATCGGCTCCAAGGCCAGATAGATGGATTTGCTCGGTCTGCTCTAACACATCTCGGGGAGGGATTTGATGCAGATGATGAACCTGAGGACTTGAACGTAGACATTCTAGATGATCTCGATGATGACCCGGCGGATTTCACAGAGACATCTCATACATGGACAAACTCTCCCGAGCTCACTGTAATCCCGTTGCCATCAAACCTGGGTGTTGATAGATGCAGACGATGCATGGCAGAGGATCTGATTCCCCTGGAGATGTCTCTTCGTGAAGGGCAGGCCAATGATGCCCTTCACAATCTCCGCATTTACCTTTGCAACAAGGCCATCCTGTTCCGAACAACCGTTCGGCAGGCCAAATCCCAGGCCCTGAAAACTCGAGCTTGGTCCCAGGTGACGTCGGTGCAGCAGGCAGTCTCCCTCCATGCCAGCATATATACAAAGACCAGGAAGCAAATGATGAAACTTGAGCCGGGGCAAGACCAGCTTCAGAAATACAAACCCCTGCTTCGCGAGCAACTCAAAATCAGCACTGCAGTGGGCGACCCAAATGCCCGAGGTCAACGAAATGAATCTTTGGCTTGGTTTTGGTCTGTTGAAGTCGACCTCGGGGGTCCTGATCAATCGTGGAATGAGGAATGTGAGTTCCTGCTTGCATGTCATATCCCACGGTTACCTGACTGGACCCATGCCAAGTTTACCGAGTCCATTGGCTGCGGGCAAAGGCACTACGAGATCGATGGAGGGAAGAAATGATATTGGTCAAATTGGAGATGGATTGGACATGTAAGTTCTTTTTGTGGAAAGCAACCCAATGGGGCGACCACATGCAGGAATCATTGGAGAAACGCCTTCCGGGTCACGGATGCTATGCCGGAAGGCAATCGCGAATGTATTCATTGCTCGCACAGGATGCGCAGGCAGCTTTTCAAGACCTACAAAACGTGTTGATAGAGGCTGGAGATGAATGAACATTGTTTTCTCATGAAGTCCCTTTTTCCACATACATAATTGAGGCCCGGGAATTGTCCGGGTCAGCCCATGTCGGAGTTTGAATTTCGTATCCATCCATCAGTGATTCTTATCTTCACATCTTCACCATCTTTCACTTGCATTGCCAGCGCCATAGTCCTGTATTAGCCATGCCTGCAACTCCTGCATCCACTTCTGGCACTCTGAATGCCGGAAGCCATTACCGACCCCTGAAGCTGAGCCTTGGAACTATTTCCTGCACATTGGCAATGGCTGGATCGCGGGTCCGTGCATGCATCTCTCAATATCAGACGGAAGCTGCCAACAATGGTCTATCTTCTGACCGGATAAAGTATTTTAAAGCCGGGCTGCAATGGGAGATGAATGTATGTTACCACTGCCCTGATGACTTTGTTGGTCAATGCTAAAAATTTGAGCAGACTTTTGTCACACCACTCCTGCAGTACTCAGCTTCACAGAATATCGTGTCGGTTCTTCCGGTCCCTGTCGCTTATATCCTTAAGTTGTATCCCATGCTAACCTGGAACACGGTTCCGGACGACGTCTTTTCATTCCACCTCCTTTCATTTGATGATGAGGCAATTGCAGGACATCCGTCCCGGATTGTGTTTGCATATACATGTCCATGGTGGATGGGAAACACCACAATCCCGGATCAACCATGGCAGTGGGATGAAATAATGGCTTCCTGCGTCTCTCACTACCAGTATTGGGCGGTAAGATGTTAGCTGAATTGCCTTGATTGATGACTTATCTGTTCTAGCTTAATGTTGAGGATGATGCTTTGGTTCTTCCAGAGAAGTTGAGAAACACTTCGACTCCACCACTTATGGGACTGAGGTGGATTAAAGAACGCATGGAAGCATTGATGGAGGAGCAAGATGAGGGCATCAAAGCCAAGATGGCAGAGGTGAAGATGTACACTGACATGTTAGAGAAATTGAGGAAAGGCAAAGGAGTGTAGTCCCATTCAGTGTTCATTGTATACAAGATGTAAAATATTCTATGCATTCAAAAATCTTGCACCCGAGTCCCGGAAGCCCAGGTCCCGAGTCCCGAATTTCGGAGTTCGGGGTTCGGCGACCCGGAGCTCGGCAACTGTGTTGGGTGTCAGGGTATCCGGAGCATTGGAGATAGCATGTGTCAGTATTTTGCGTTTCATGGTTCATGTTTGGCTGACACATGCGATCTCCAATGCTCCGGATACCCTGACACCCAACACAGTTGCCGAGCTCCGGGTCACCGAACCCCGAACTCCGAAATTCGGGACTCGGGACTCGGGTTTCGGGACTCGGGACCTGGGTTTCGGGACTCGGGACTCGGAGCTCGTGACCTGGGACTCGACAGTGTTCTGAATACCGAGTCCCTGACGCCCGATTCTATAATCACGAAAGATTCCATAATCACGAAAGATGAACCATGAAACGCAGAATACTGACACATGCTATCTCCAATGCTCCGGATACCCTGACACCCAACACAGTTGCCGAGCTCCGGGTCACCGAGTCCCGAAGCCCGAGTCCCGAGTCCCGAATTTCGGAGTTCGGGGTTCGGCGACCCGGAGCTCGGCAACTGTGTTGGGTGTCAGGGTATGCGGAGCATTGGAGATAGCATGTGTCAGTATTTTGCATTTCATGGTTCATGTTTGGCTGACACATGCGATCTCCAATGTTCCGGATACCCTGACACCCAACACAGTTGCCGAGCTCCGGGTTGCCGAACCCCGAACTCCGAAATTCGGGACTCGGGACCTGGGTTTCGGGACTCGGGACTCGGAGCTCGTGACCTGGGACTCGACAGTGTTCTAAATACCGAGTCCCTGACGCCCGATTCTATAATCACGAAAGATTCCATAATCACGAAAGATGAACCATGAAACGCAGAATACTGACACATGCTATCTCCAATGCTCCGGATACCCTGACACCCAACACAGTTGCCGAGCTCCGGGTCACCGAGTCCCGAAGCCCGAGTCCCGAGTCCCGAATTTCGGAGTTCGGGGTTCGGCGACCCGGAGCTCGGCAACTGTGTTGGGTGTCAGGGTATGCGGAGCATTGGAGATAGCATGTGTCAGTATTTTGCATTTCATGGTTCATGTTTGGCTGACACATGCGATCTCCAATGTTCCGGATACCCTGACACCCAACACAGTTGCCGAGCTCCGGGTCGCCGAACCCCGAACTCCGAAATTCGGGACTCGGGACTCGGGCTTCGGGACTCGGTGACCCGGAGCTCGGCAACTGTGTTGGGTGTCAGGGTATCCGGAGCATTGGAGATAGCATGTGTCAGTATTCTGCGTTTCATGGTTCATCTTTCGTGATTATGGAATCTTTCGTGATTATAGAATCGGGCGTCAGGGACTCGGTATTTAGAACACTGTCGAGTCCCAGGTCACGAGCTCCGAGTCCCGAGTCCCGAAACCCAGGTCCCGAGTCCCGAATTTCGGAGTTCGGGGTTCGGCAACCCGGAGCTCGGCAACTGTGTTGGGTGTCAGGGTATCCGGAACATTGGAGATCGCATGTGTCAGCCAAACATGAACCATGAAATGCAAAATACTGACACATGCTATCTCCAATGCTCCGCATACCCTGACACCCAACACAGTTGCCGAGCTCCGGGTCGCCGAACCCCGAACTCCGAAATTCGGGACTCGGGACCTGGGCTTCCGGGACTCGGATATTCAGAACAGTGTCGAGTCCCGAGTTCACAATGTCGGGGTTCAGGGTTTTGTCAAATGTGTACGGCAATAACAAATGTTAATTTGAGCATATTGATACATCTTCCCCCAGTCTCAAATATCAAGTGCTGAGGTCCGGGTGTCGGGACTCAGTACCCCGGCACTCGGGACTCCCATATGTCAAGTCCCGAGTTCCGATTATCGAATACCGAGGCTCGCATCCAAATTATTCAGTCCCATATATCACTTCGCAAATGCTCACAATTGAGTATTGAGGTCCAGATAACTATTGGTACATGGTATTCATTTGTTGGAATGTATATAGGTCACAATGCATGCTCTTTGTTTGATCTTTCACACACTGTATGGACCATCCACACTAGCCCATCCACATGATGGAACACCAGCGTAAATGTGAACAGAATCCCTCATATACCATGCCCAAGCAATCCGATCCCCTTCCACATCATAAACTCCATGTCTCACAATCCTTCCGGAAAACGCAATCATACAGCCGGAATTGTACTTGAACTCCAGCTGAAGGCTTGGCATTGTCATCCGAGCATTAGAATAGTTCCCCACGGTGGTGAGAATGTCGAAGCATTCAGCAATGGACAAATGGTCTCGATGATTTGGGGTTTCCCGATTGGAAATGATGGAGAGGGTGTTAAACACCGATGCCCAGTACTGCAGGGCCTCCGGCATCTGTGGCAGATCCTTGCTTACTGCTATATGTCCTAGGTTTGACAAGGTTCGCAACCCTGCCCAGTACTGCTCAGGATGCATGACTCTGAGTGCCGCGGACGCGATGGCTGCTGGCCTTGAAATGGCTTTGAGGATATTCTCGCAGGAAGGTCCCTTCAATGATGCAGATACCTCCGGATCGGACACATTCTTTGGGATTGGTGAGTATGACTGCCGGAATCACCATCTCATCAGATCCTACCTCGTGTCCCTGTTGAAACCATGCCGGAGATAAATTGATGCATCCGGGAGTTGCCCCAACATCTTCCGAGCCCCGGTTGAACCACTTTTGATTAGTTCGCCAATTGCCATCAGCCCTTACACTTTTTTCGAGGCTTGGAGCGAGCAAATTGGTGGCTTCCCTGATTTCCTTCTGTAGGTTCCATTTGATATTCAATATCCATTGAGTAACAATGTATATTACACACCTGGGTGGTGTCGGTCAGGGCGTCTGGGAGGTACCATGCAATGATGGCACCGGATGCATCGAGAATTGTGGCAGGTTCGTCGACCAACCTTTTGCCTTCATGGCCAGGAGGACACCTCTCAAGCAACCTAGCCTCTCTCTGTTCATTATGCCCGGTGTCCTTCGGGGAGATCAATTTGCTATATCTTGCAATATCCACCTGCATCTGAACTGTCATGCAGGAATTTGAATGATAAAACGAATTTTCCGAATCTGCAGGAAGACCCACTGGGATTTTTATATGCCTTTATGAGTACATCAGCCAAGCGATCGCACGCCATCACCAGATCAGTGTCTAGGTTGGGGGAAGGTATGACTGGGCCTCCTCCAGTCTTCTCTGCCTTGAATTTCTGTTCGGTATATTCCCCTGCTTCATAAGTCACAGTCAGGGCCCAAGTGCGCCAGATGTTTATACTATCAGGAGTGGAAGGGGAAGAACCGTTCATGCTGGATGTTAATCTTGGGAAATCAGACACTGAATGCTGAATGTCCGGACTTTGGTGTTAAAGGGGGTGGAGATAGAGAGGATCAGATAAGGGAGCCTGAGATAATTTTGGCTGTCAAAGATGTATTATTATCCATTGCTCAATGAAATACTACCTGATTGGAAGTGTGCTGGTCATCAGATATTCATTTGTCGACTCCCGGGTCCCGGAACTCGGAAGTCGGTACGGTTGACCCAAATTTGGGTGGTCGGAACTTGGCTTCTTGTAGGGAAACACAAGCCTCGCACCCCGGATTCCACATTCTGCAAGACAACCTAGTGCACCATCAAAGGCCATGTCAAGAGAGCACCTGCTGCTCTCTTCAGAAACATCTCAACTTCGGTTGGCCATTTAACACGGAAAGTATTAACTAAATTATGTGTTGAGTCCCGGGTCCCAGAACTCGGAACTCGGAGAATTTCTGGTGGTCGGAACTTGGCTTCTCGTAGGGCAACACAAGCTTCGCACCCCGGATTCCACATTCTGCAAGACAACCTGTGCACCATCAAAGGCCATGTCAGGAGATCACCTGCTGCTCCGGGAACTTGGTAACTTTGATTTATTACCTCCTCTGATTTGGTTGATGTACAACTACCTCAGCTCCATCATGTCTACAATTATGATACACATGGGCCCACCCATCTATATTTTATACCACCCTCGGCCCACCCGTCTAATACAACATCCCATACAACACCCTCGGCCCACCCGTCTAATTAATATGCGTCTGGGCCCACCCGTCTAATACAATATTTTATAATACCCTCGGCCCACCCGTCTAATTTAATATGTGTCTGGGCCCACCCGTGAATGTGATAACAAGTACCTACCCATCTATCTCATACACATCTACCTTAATACACCCATCTGCATAATATCCAACTACCTCGGCCCACCCGTCTACCTAATATTCATGTACATCGGCCCACTCATCTACTCTATATATTCCCTGCATGGGCCCACCCACCTCCATCAGGAATAATTTTCCTCCCGGCCCATCCGTCATAGTCGAGGATATTTTTATCATGGGCCCATGATCCACTGGCCCGTATCATACGGGATATTATGCACGTCCATTCCCTCGTATTATATGGAGATAGGTCACTGTAATATGTGGGCCCACCCGTCTAATATAATATATAATATAACAACCTCAGCCCACCCATCTAATACAATATATATCTGGGCCCGCCCGTGTATGTGATAACAAGTACCCTCAGCATACCCGTCTATCTGATACCCACCTACCTTGGTACACCCATCTACATAATATCCAACTACCTTGGCCCATCCATCTATAGAATATCCATGTCCATCGGCCCACTCATCTACTCTACATATTCCCCACATGGGCCCACCCGCCTCCATCAGAAATAATATTCCTCCTGGCCCATCCATCATAGTCGATGATATTTCTAACATTGGCCCATGGTCCATTGGCCTGTTGTAGCACTCGAGCTTGCGCTATGCTTGTATTCAGTTATTTCATGATTCACATCACACAATAATCGCTTCCCGTTCAATCCGACACTTTGACATTTCGGACCCAACATTTTGACTAGCAGACCCGATGTTTCAGCCACATCAGACCCAACATTTTCCCGTGCACTTGTCCTATCCGTGTCTCATCCTGTCTTGCTAGCCCCACTAGGTGCATAGTTCATTATTTTGCACATTACTCATGTTGCAGCAAGTGCTATTACATGTGTTCCCATAGTCCGCAGCGCCTCGTGTTTGTTTACATGTACATCAGACCTGAAATATTCCGCAGCTACTTTCGCCTACAGGTTCCGCATTTCTACATACTTATATATATATTGGACTGACCTCAAGCCTTATTCATCATCCAAGTAGTAGGGAGCTGTTTCCTGACGCTTTGTGGCCAAACCCAATATTCCGTAGTTCTTAGTTGACATTGCAAATATTACTGCTCTTTCTATCTGAAATACCTGTCATTATCAATATATTCCGCATACCGCTCACTTTCCCAACATTCACTACCACTATTCTCCATAGTCCACTGAACCCGCACCCGAAACCCGCTAGTCCGCTAACCTGAAAACATCGGACCCGACACTTTGGCATCGGACTTGTGATTATACCTTCGGACTTTGTTTCCCACACTCGGACTTTTGATCGCTTATCATTTCACTACCTTCAGACTAATATCAGATAGTAGCTAACCCCTCGGGTCGAACGCACTTGTCTAGCAAGTACAGCAGATTGAGCCCCTTCAGTGACAAATTCCGTATTATACGGGCCACCCGACCTACATAATATCCCATATGAGACGGGCCAGCGGATTATGGGCCCATGTTGTGTATATTCTCGATGATGATGGATGGGCCAGGACACATAGTATTTCCGATGGAGACGGGTGGGCCCATGTATGCCAATGATATATATATCCTTGATGTTGACGGATGGGCCAGGGGAATATGATCATTCATGGAGATGGGTGGGCCCATCAGGGTAATATGTAGAGTAGGATATTATAGACAGCTGGGCTGAAGAGAGATGTAAGGCAAATATTGTTATATAGACGGGCGGGCCGACAGGGGTGTATTACATATATGGGTGGGCCGAGGTAGGGGAATATTACATAGATGGGTGGGCTGACGCGGGGTGTATTACATATACAGGTGGGCCGACATAAAAAGTATTACATATATGGGTGGGCCGACGAAAGGGATATCAAATAGACGGGTGGGCCGAGGGTGTGATAAAATATTTATTACATAGACAGGTGGGCCAAGATGGGGTATAATTATATAGACGGGTGGGCCAACATAGGATGTATTACATAGACGGGTGGGCCGACGTGGGGGATAATACATAGATGGGTGGGCTGATGTGGGGGAATTGTACATAGATGGGTACATATATGGGTGAGCCTAGATACGTATAAATGTCAAATTTTCAGTGCAAAACTCCAAACCGAGATTTACCAACCCCCGAACCCCGAAATTGTGGACTGCCGGGTGTTGGGTTTCGGGGTTCGGGGGTCCCGGAACTCGGAACTCGGTATGTGAGACAACAAAAATATATTTCAAACACGGGTAAGTCAATGTGTTTGTCAATCAACTCGATTGTAAATTATATTTTATTAATTTCCCAAGTTCCGAGTTCCGAGCTCTGGGACCCCCGAACCCCGAAACCCGACAGTCCACAATTTCGGGGTTCAGGAGTTGGTAAAATGTGTATGGATAGATGAAAGGTTGATTTAAACATTTTTGAAAGATGTCCCATATGAAATGTTAAGTCCCGAGTTTTGAACTCCGGGTTTCAGGACTTCGGGCTTCGGGACTCGGCCTTCCAGAAACCCGGAAATTGAAACTTGGGACTTGACATTTCATATGGGACATCTTTCAAAAATATTTAAATTAACCTTTCATCTATCCATACACATTTTACCAACTCCCGAACCCCGAAATTGTGGACTGCCGGGTGTCGGGTTTCGGGGTTCGGGGGTCCCGGAGCTCGGAACTCGGAACTTGGGAAATTTGGGGAGATCAATAAAATATAATTTACAATCAAGTTGATTGACAAACACATTGACTTACCTGTGTTTGAAATATATTTTTGTTGTCTCACATACCGAGTTCCGAGTTCCGGGACCCCCGAACCCCGAAACCCGGGACCCAGCAGTCCACAATTTCGGGGTTCGGGAGTTGGTAAAATGTTTATGGATACACGAAAGGTTGATTCAAACATGTTTGAAAAATGTCTTTCATCTCAAAAATCGAGTCCCAAGTTCCGGGTTAGTGCTGAAGCTTGAAACTTGAAATCAGTGGAAAATGAAATCTTGCAACAATGTACACATGAAGATGTTTCATTTCCTTTGACAATTCACCGAGTGTCTTGTACTAACCTGACAACACAGTCTGGGCTTCAGGCTTCAGGGCTCGGTACATGACACTCGGGGAATTGTGAAATTTCTATTTTCTTGGACATTTCACTGAGTTCCGAGTTCCGGGCGCCGAATTCCGAGTTCCGAGCGCCGAGCTCCGAGTGCCGAGTGCTGAAGCTCAAAACTTGAAATCAGTGGAAAACGAAATCTTGCAACAATGTACACATGAAAATGTTTTATTTCCTTTGACAATTCACTGAGTGTCTTGTACTAACTCAGGGAATTGTGAAATTTCTATTTCCTTAGACATTTCACTGAGTTCTGAGTTCCGAGTGCCGAGTTCCGAGTTCCGAGTGCCGGATGCTGAGTGCTGAAGCTTGGAACTTGAAATCAGTGGAAAACAAAATATCGCGACAATGTACACATGAAAATGTTTCATTTCCTTTGACAATTCACCGAGTGTCTTGTACTAACCTGACAACACAGTCCGGGCTTCAGGCTTTGGGTTTCGGGGCTCGGTACATGACACTCGGGGAATTGTTTATGGAAATGAAACATGTTCATGTGTACATTGTTGCGAGATTTCATTTTCCACCGATTTCAAGTTTCAAGCTTCGGCACTCAGCCACTGGTCGGTAGTCAATATAGGCAAATGGTAATGAAAAATGAATGTTGTTATTACGCTTAACTTCCTTACTGAAGGTTGTAGTCCGAGTCTAGGGGAGTGTATTGGTAGTCTTTTCTTGTCCATCAGTTATCATTTAACCGAGATATAAGCTAAAGAAATCTGAAACATCGGCAATAATGAAAAATGAAAGTTATTATTATGTTTAAGTTCCTGAACAAAAGTTGTGGTCCGAGCCAAGGTGAGTGTATTGGTAGTTTTTTCTTGTCAATTGGTTATCTCGTTACTCAGTACTCGGTACAAGGGAATCAGTACTCGGTATTTGGTTCTGATACTCAATACCCGAGAATCAGTAGTCAGGTACTCGGTACTCGGTACTGATACTTGGTACCCGAGAATCAGTAGTCAGGTACTCAGTACTTGGTTCTAATTCTCGGTACCTGTGAATCAATAGTTGGGTACTCCAGCCAATAGTCCCGAGTCCCAAGTACTGATACTTGGTATTCAGTAGTCAGGTTTGGAACTTGGGTCTTGGTTTGGTTATCATTTGACTGAGATATTGGTAGGCAATATTGGCACTCGGAGCTCGAATACCGACTATCAACTATCAAGTGTCGGGACTTGGTAATCGGTAGTTGAGACTTGGTGCTTAAATGGATATTGCATATATACATAAAAATACAAAATATGTTCCTATGTGTTCATTTCTAGGTGAATAGACTTTGAAATTATATCTCAATCATCTATTCAACAATAGAAACAATGTATCAGGAGCTCAGGACCATAGGGTAATCCTTTATTGTATAGTGTACCTCCCCCTCTTCTGGTGGTTCACCTGCTGGGGTTTTTTCCCTGTAGGACTGGACCTCAAGGACTGTAGGGAGTCTATTCCTGAGCATATTCGGAGTAGATATATCATATAACCAGCCCAGGACACACAGGATCCTTTTCCAGGAACAAAGCATAGACAATTGCACTTGTGACATTTTTTCACGATTTTCAGTATCTTGCCCTTGCATCCATGATCCAACCTTTTAATATATAATGAGCATAGCTTATATTCTTGCTTCTTATGACCAAGATTAGCTCACAATAGGCTGGAGTTTGTGAGCTAGTGTGTATACTTGCCATTTCGCCTGATAAGGGGCCCATGCCTTCAAAACATTGAATCTTCATAATCAGAAACCTGGGGTACATTTCAAATATCTTAAGTATCATAGACATAAATTTACAGACAAATCAACCAAGAATTGAGTACTGAGGAAGTGAAATGGGTAAGAAATTGAGTGTGGGAAACTTCAAAGACCCAAAGCATCGAAAATGGTTAGTTGAGCAGTGGTAGGACTTTAATGCTGGGTCAACTCATATTTTCACTATATCCCTTCTACCCACCCCCTACCCTCAGGGCAGTAGGCAGTATGGGTTCCTTGGGTAGTTTACAATCTATCCTACATATTTGTAATGATATTTTTGGCCTGAATCATATATAAATGTGACTTTGTATAAAAGATGTCTATTGTCACTCTCCACACATATGTCATTTTGCCTATCATTACATCAATCCTTCATGAATCTTTCTAAGCTTTTAAGCTATTATAATGGATGTATATGGGTGTTATTCCAGGTCTCTGATCACATCACAGGCTTGTTATGTTGGATATCTCGACATAATGTGCAAGTCTCGCTATTAATATTCATTCTTTTATCTTTAGACTCACTTACTGCACACATGTATTTCATTTGTCATTATTGATGTTTCGGATTTCTTTAGCTTATATCTCGGTCACCTGGTAACCAATGGACAAGAAAAGACTACAAATAAACTCACCTAGACTCGGACTACAACCTTCATTAAGCTGACTACTGATTCCCGGGTACCGAGTATCAAAACCAAATACTGAGTACCAATTACCATGTACCGAGTACTGCATAATGAGTAACAAGATAACCAATTGACAAGAAAAGACTATCACTACACTCACCTGGACTTGGACTACAACCTTCGGTAAGGAAGTTAAGCATAATAACAACTTTCATTTTTTCATTATTGCTGATGTTTTGCTGAATGACAAGGAAAGACTACCAAGACACTCACCTTGACGTGGACTACAACTGTCATTTTTCATTATCATTTGCCTATATTGACTACCGAGTCTCGAGTACCGACCACTGACCACCGATCATCGAGTACCGAGTACCGAGTGCTGACAAATACAATTCCCAAGTTATTTGAACCCTACACCAATGGATAATACATACAAATACAATTCGTGTCCATTTGAAGTACTGGGTTTCAGGTTTCGACACTCGACACTTGGTGATTTGTGCAATGAGTGAAAAATGGACATGTTGTGTACATGATTTTGGGTTTCGGGCTTCGGGTTTCGGCCCTCGGCACTCGGAACTCGATGATCTGTGTAATGTAAATGAACAATGAACATGTTGCACACCAGGTTTCGAGTTTTGGGTTTCGGCACTTGAAACTCAGTGATTTGTGCAACAAGTGAAAAATGGAAATGTTATATACATATTTTCGGGTCTCGGGCTTCGGGCTTCGGGTTTCGGCACTTGGCACTTGGCACTTGGTTATTTGTGTGATATAAATAAAAAATCAACATGTTGCACACTGGGTTTCAAGTTTCATGCTTTGGCACTCGAAACTCGGTGATTTGTGCAGTGAGTGAAAAATGGACATGTTGTGTACATATTTTCGGGTCTCGGGCTTCGGGTCTCAGCCCTCGGCACTCGGAACTTGATGATCTGTGTAATGTAAATGAACAATGAACATATTGCACACCCGGTTTTGAGTTTTGGGTTTTGGCACTTGAAACTCAGTGATTTGTGCAACAAGTGAAAAATGGAAATGTTGCATACATATTTTCGGGTCTCGGGCTTTGGGTTTCGGCACTTGGCACTTGGCACTTGGTTATTTGTGTGATATAAATGAAAAATCAACATGTTGCACACTGGGTTTCAAGTTTCATGCTTTGGCACTCGAAACTCGGTGATTTGTGCAGTGAGTGAAAAATGGACATGTTGCGCACATATTTTCGGGGTCCGGGGTTCGGATTTTGGCCCTCGGCCCTCGGAACTCAATGACTTGTGTAATATAATTGAACAATGGACATGATGCACACTGGGTTTCGGGTTTCGGCACTCGAAACTCGGTGATATGTGCAATGAGTAAGAAATGGACATGTTCCATACATATTTTCGGGTTTCGGCACTCAACACTCAGAACTCGATGATCTGTGTAATGTAAATGAACAATCGACGTGTTGCACACCGGGTTTCGAGTTTTGGGTTTCGGCACTCGAAACTCGGTGATTTGTGCAGTGAGTGAAAAATGGACATGTTGAACAATGGGTTTCAGGGTCTCGGGTTTGAAAAATAGCATAATAACAACTTTCATGTTTTCATTATCATTTGCCTATATTGACTACCGAGTCCGATAAGGGACCCCTTGGATGATCCATTGCTCAATGAAATACTACCTGATTGGAAGTGTGCTGGTTATCAGATATTCATTTGTCGACTCCCGGGTCCTGGAACTCAGAAGTCGGTACAGTTGACCCAAATTTGGGTGGTCGGAACTTGGCGTCTCATAGGGCAACACAAGCTTTGCACCCCGGATTCCAAATTCTGCAAGACAACCTGTCTACCATCAAAGGCCATGTCAGGAGATCACCTGCTGCTCCGGGAACTCGGTAACTTTGATTTATTACCTCCTCTGATTTGGTTGATGTACAACTACCTCAGCTCCATCATGTCTACAATTATGATACACATGGGCCCACCCATCTATATTTTATACCACCCTCGGCCCACCCATCTAATACAACATCCCATACAACACCCTCGGCCCACCCGTCTAATTAATATGCATCTGGGCCTACCCGTCTAATACAATATTTTATAATACCCTCGGCCCACCCGTCTAATTTAATATGTGTCTGGGCCCACCCGTGAATGTGATAACAAGTACCTACCCATCTATCTCATACACATCTACCTTAATACACCCATCTGCATAATATCCAACTACCTCGGCCCACCCGTCTACCTAATATTCATATTCATCGGCCCACTCATCTACTCTATATATTCCCTGCATGGGCCCACCCGCCTCCATCGGGAATAATTTCCCTCCCGGCCCATCCGTCATAGTCGAGGATATTGTTATCATGGGCCCATGGTCCGCTGGCCCGTATCATACGGGATATTATGCATGTCCGTTCCCTCGTATTATACGGAGATAGGTCACTGTAATATGTGATATATCTTCCAGCCCCCATGTGTACTGTCATATGTGCTATTGTGTATATGTCAAAGTACCAACGACCGAATCCCAAATCCCAAATCCCGAGTACCAAGGCCCGAGTACCAAATCCTGAGTACTGAGTACCAAGCACCGAACACTGGGCACCGAGTACTGAGTAGGTAAAGTATACTGCAATGTGTCTACTATCAGACATTGATTGATATTTACATGTTACTTGAGTCCTCAAAGAAGTCAATGAGGGTATCTAATACCTTCAGCATTTCGGAGGTTGACTCCCTTACCCTTTGCATCCTCCGGAGGTCTGCATCTGCTTTCCAGAGTTTGTCGCATGTTTCAGCCCATGCCATCCTGAATGGTCTGTCAGCCTCAAGAAGTTGTGCTACTGTAGGGTCAGGAAGATTTCCATGACGCTGTTGGTAATCACCCAGGTGATCTACAATTGTTTGAACTTGCAGAAAATTAGCAGAGATAAATAATCAACTGTTGTATACTTACTTTTGGTTTGATCATAAGATCCGATTGGCATGAACTCCCAAACCATGGCACGCAGTTCTTCATTGTTGAGTGCCGGCTCAGGCAATTGACATTTGGGAGTTGCTGAATTCGCTTGGGAGATAACATGAATAGAACACATGACATGATATGAATACACATACAAGGTATGGGTGCCTCTGGTACAGCCGGACTGGCCGGACTGGCCGGATGAGGTTCGGGAGTCGATTCATTCACTTGGGAAATGCCATGAAAAATGAACATGAGATGGAAAGAATAATCTCACCAGTCATTGGTAAATCAGGTACAGCCGGAGCATCATCAGACTCAATCAAGGTATCCTCTGGACCAAGATACAAGTCCGGGTTGTCATACAAGGCGAGTCCATCAGCCAGGGCCAGATATGATGGATCTGGAAATATGTGATGAATTTGCACATGTAGAATATGTACATTCAAATTGAGAAACATACCGGGAATCACATTCAATGCATCCGAACCACCGGATGACCCAGAATTAGAGTCTAACTCATCATCCGGCCCAAGGTATATATCATCTAATGCATCTAAAACATGTCTGATCAATTGAATGAAATAACAAAAACAAAACATACCAAGGGACATACGGGACTTGGAGGACTCATCCACATCCATTGAGGTCCATTCAGTGACCAGAGGGTCATGAAATCTGACCCCAGGTTGAGAGCTCATGATATCTGATGAGCTGATGAACTGATTGATAACTGATAACTTTGAAGTTTAACACATGGCCAGTGATTGCTGAAAGAAGTCGAACCACAACCAAACAAAGACAAACAATCAACAATTTTCAACATTGTCCTTCAATTGTATTGTTTCTTTGAAACTTCATCCTAGTGATAAAAGATTTCACCCTGCTTTCGACATTCTCACATCTCTCAACTCAATCCAAATGTCTACTCCAGTTCAATCCTCATTGGCTGGCCTCAAGGCATCCACTGCTCAGCTTGTGGGCATCATTGCCAGTGCTCGGCACATCCCGGCCGGCACAGTGGATGTCCACCTTGCTCTGACAAAACAGGTCACCACTCTCTTGGTAAGTAGCACTCATTAAATTATTTTACCATTAATGTTTCTAATATCCGGGTAGGGTGACATCATCCGGGCACATGAGAAAGGGGATTACATCCCTGGTATTGTGGCTTCCTGTTCTAAGGAGCTGATTAGGGTGCATTCCATGACTACCCAGGTGTTGCCCAACTGGCACAGCATTGGCCATGATGACCCCTGGGTGTCAAGACATGCCTGGCGCAAGCAGGTTCGTGCCTGGGAGGCGTTGGGTGACAATTCCTGTGATCTCCCTGTTGTTCCTAATCCTTCCACTGGCCCACTGACTGTCAACCTTCCATCTCCACCTGTCCCTTCCCTGCACCTGTTCTTCCCTCCCCTCCCGTCGTCGCCGGCAATGTTGCTGGTTCATCCGGCAAGATGACCTCTGAGTTCTGGGACAAAGGAAAAGGTAAGGCGGTTGCTGTTGACCTTGAGCCGGAAGTCGGAGGGAGCAGCAAGAGGAAGTCTCCCATGATTTCTGGACACTCCTCCCAACCTCCAAAGTCAGTGATGAAGGGTCGCAAGCACATCAAGTCACCTCGACTCGCCAAGTCGAAGCCGTTTGTGGAGTCGGAAGATGATGAGGAAACAATTGTTCAGGTATGTGGTCTGGCTCATTTGTGTCACACTCTCAATTTGTTGCAGCCGATTTTGCGTGGAGTGCCAGAGGTCATCCTTCCCCAGCTCTCCACCATTGTTGTAAGGATGCCCCAGTTGCCTCGGTCACCTGGTTCCCCCAAGAAGCAATCATTTGGGCCTGCTTTGGTAAGTCTGATTTATTCGTCTGGAACTCAAATATATGCTCGTGCATCCACAGCTGACTGCTGGCAGTTGTCCGGAGGTCATGGTGAGTCTTTTGGATGTGTCCGGAACTCACATGTATCATTTGCACTCATGCCCATTGCATTAGAAATCTCCCATCAGTCAACCAGAGGCTCTGGTAAGTCTTAGCAGTTCGCCTGGAACTCACATTTATACTAACACATTATCAGGCAACCTCCGGCAGTCGTCCGGAAGTCGTTGAGTCCTCTGATGGTACTTCCAGTGCTTTGGATGGTGAACCTCCGGCCAATCCCACATTTGATATCACCATTCCCGGCCCAGTGAGTACTCCATTTAATTCCCCTTAGTCCATCCACTAACGGATCCCACAGAACAACCCCTGCCATTATTGCGTAAAGGAGGATTGGCCCTGTGCAACTTGTTTAGACAAGAGGTCCAGTCACCCCTGCTTGTCTTGCATCCGCTGCTCCACCAAAAAGATCAAATGCAACCCTGCATCTCTGGGATCCCCGCCCAAACACACCCGAGGGAAGTCTACCACTGGTCGGATGTGTTCCAAGACACCTGCCCCTGCTCCATCCAATGCTCCGTCACTGTCGCAGTCAAGGGCCCGAACTCATAGTCGATCTCGTGGCCTGTCCCGCACTCCGGCCATCCCTGCTGCAAGTACACCCCAGGTGCAGTCACGTGGTCGCAGCAAGACCATCACTGCCAAGAAGACACCTGCACCTGCACCTGCACCTGCACCAGCTCGTAAGTCACCCAAACTTTTAATGACCAGCTGACCTCATTTTTTACTTAGCTGTTCCGTCTTTGAGCTTCGCAGTGCCTCGTGCAGCACTTGATGTTCCCATGCCGGATCTCCATTCCATGGCAATCGCGATTCGGGATGGTGCAGCTCGCATCGCCATTCTCGAGGCTCGTGTGCGGGAGCAGGATGATAAGATTGATACCCTGCAATGCCTCCATGAGAGCCTCCAGTGTAAGGTGGTTGACCAGCACCCTTCATTTCCACTTCCGGACACACCTGCCAATGCAACAATCTTGCTTGATCAATCCGGTCCCCTGTCCATGTCACCCCTCCCCTCCGAACTTTTTAACCTCATTGATTTGGACATGTCAGTCATGGAACCCACACCCTTGACGGTTGAGGATGGATCTGCTATGGTAGGTCTCATGGTTGAGCCCACCCAAGTTCAGCCTGAGGGTCCACAATCCTCCGGCGAAATTGTGGTCCCAGATGATCCAGGCAACCTCTTGCCAGAATATAATTCTTCTGATGAGGAGATGGATGTTGAGGTGAAGGTTGAGCGTCCTGGTGAGGAGGTTGAAATGGCTACATAGTTGCTCAGTGATAGATGTACATAAATCTTTTTCAATGCATGTTACCTATGCCACAATTGAATGATTCAGTCATCGAGTCCCGATACTTAGAACTTGAAACTGTAGATTGAGGTAGATATCACCCAAAAGCCAAACACCCAAACACCCAAATGTCAAACTTTTGCCGTGCTGAACCCCGAAATTGTGGACTGCCAGGTCTTGGGGGTCGGGGGTTGGCACTTGGGACTTGGGAAAGTTGGGGAGATCAATAAAATTTGATCTACAATAAATTTGATTTACAAACCAATTGATTTACAAACTTTTGAAAGATATCTGTGTCGTCTCACATATCGAGTCCCAAGTTCTGGGACCACCAAACCCTGAGACCCAGCAGTCCACAATTTCGGGGTTCGGGGGTTGGTAAAATGTCTATGGATATACAAAGGTTGATTCAAACATGTTTGAAAAATGTCTTTCATCTCAAAAATCGAGTCCCAAGTCCCGAACCCCAAGACCCAGCACCCAGCACCCAGCACTCGGGACTCGGGACTCGGGACTCGGGACTCGGGACTCGGGACTCGGGACTCGGGACTCGGGACTCGGGACTCGGGACTCGGGACTCGGGACTTGATTTTTGAGATAAAAGACATTTTTCAAACATGTTTGAATCAACCTTCGTATATACATAGACATTTTACCAACTCCCGAACCCTGAAATTGTGGACTGCCGGGTCTCGGGTCTCAGGCTTCGGGGGTCCCGGAACTCGGGACTCGATATGTGAGACGACACAGATATCTTTCAAAAGTTTGTAAATCAATTGGTTTGTAAATCAAATTTATTGTAGATCAAATTTTATTGATCTCCACAAATTTCCCAAGTCCCGAGTGCCAACCCCCGACCCCCAAGACCCGGCAGTCCACAATTTTGGGGTTCAGGAGCTGGTCAAATCTCAGGGTTTGGGGTTCGGCACTGTGAAAATTTGACATTTATATTTTTGCGACTGTTGTGCTTCTGGTGTCCGTGTGTAGAAATAGGATATGTTGCACACCAGGGTTCAGGTGTGCGGTTTTCCCACTTCAGTACTTGATTATTGGTCAATGCCACACATGGTCCATTCATGTTTTCGTCCTTACAGGTTTAGATTTCGGTGGTCAATGGTAGGTATATGCACTCATAGTGTGCATGTATCCTACATGTTTGATTCGCTGGTGGCTACATCAGCTATATGTCTTGATGAAACATATCTAGGCTCACCCATATATGTACCCATTTATGTACAATTCCCCCACATCGGCCCACCTGTCTATGTAATAAATATTTTATCGCACCCTCAGCCCACCCATCTAATTAATATCCCTTATGTCGGCCCACCCGTATATGTGATATTCCACCACCTCGGCCCACCTGTCTATGTAATAAAT
This sequence comes from Suillus plorans, assembly GCF_016647745.1. Classification (NCBI taxonomy): domain Eukaryota; kingdom Fungi; phylum Basidiomycota; class Agaricomycetes; order Boletales; family Suillaceae; genus Suillus; species Suillus plorans. The sequence continues at coordinate 115,812 of NW_024537448.1, read as the reverse complement.
ATTTTATTGCACCCTCGGCTCACCCGTCTATTTGATATCCCTTACGTTGGCCCACCTGTCTATGTAATATGCCCCATGTCAGCCCACCTGTCTATGTAATATTCCCCTACCTCAGCCCACCTGTCTATGTAATATTCCCCTACCTCAGCCCACCCATATATGTAATACACCCCCGTCGGCCCACCCATCTATATAACAATATTTGCCTTACATCTCTCTTCAGCCCAGCTGTCTATAATATCCTACTCTACATATTACCCAGATGGGCCCACCCATCTCCATGAATGATCATATTCCCCTGGCCCATCCGTCAACATCAAGGATATATATATCATTGGCATACATGGGCCCACCCGTCTCCATCGGAAATAATATGTTACCCGGCCCATCCGTCATCATCGAGGATATACACAACATGGGCCCATGGTCTGCTGGCCCGTCTGATACGGGATATTATGTAGGTCGGGTGGCCCATATAATACGGAATTTGTCACTGAAGGGGCTCAGGGTGATGCATCCAGAGCAGTACTGGGCAGGGTTATGAGCCTTTGCAAGCCTCGGAGAAAAGGCAGAAAGCAAGGAACTGCCACAGATGTCTGAGACCCTCCAGTACTGGGCATCCATGTTTAACTCCCTCTCCATCATTTCCAATTGGCAAACCCCGAATCATCGAGACCATTTATCCATTCCAGAATTCTTCAATATTCTCACCACTGTGGGGAATTATTCCAATGCTCACATTAGTATGCCAAGCCTTCAGCTGGAGTTCAGGTACAATCCTGGCTGTATGATTGCATTTTCTGGAAGGATTGTTAGACATGGGGTTCATGAAGTGGACGGGGATCGGGTTGCGTGGGCATGGTATATGAGGGATTCTGTTCATATTTATGCTGGGGTTCCCTCATGTGGATGGGCTAGGGTAGATTGCCCACCCTGACCACCCTATGAAAGATCAAACAAGTAGAAAGTGTAGTTACCCATGTTAGTACCTACTCTGGAATACCAAGTACCAATAATCGATTGCCAACAATGAAGCATCTAGGACCAACATTTCCAAAACTTAATATTAGGGATTTGGGACTCAATACTCGGAACTCGGAACTCGATATCCAGACCTCAATATCCGGAACTCGGTAATCAGGACTCAATATTTGGCACTTGGAACTCCATATTTGGAAGAGACTTGATATTAGGTATTTGGGACTCAACACTCAAACCTCAAAATTTGATATCCAGAACTTGATATCCGGAACTCGATAATCGGGACTCAACATTTGGAACTCCACACTTAATATTTGGAACTCAATAATCAGGACTCGATATTCAGCACTTGGAACTCAATATTCGGAACTCAGAATTCGATATCTGGGACGCAATGTCAGGAACTCAATATCAGTAGCTTGGAACTCGATATTGGGAACTTGGGACTCAGTATTTGGAACTCGATACTTGGGACTTGATATTTAATTCTAGATATTTGACATCCAGAACGTGATATTCGGGACTCAGGATATAATATTATGTTAGATATTTGGAAGTTGGTATGTGATTTTCAGTACTCATTACATCATGTATGGAACATGGACTTCAAAATTCTGAACTCAGTGACTAGGGCTACTCTCCTCTGCCTATCTTCAATTTGTCTAGGATGGTGGCGTACATCTGCATCTCTGCCATCATATCACAGATGCCCTCCTGTTGCTCCTCAAGCAATATCAGGAGGTATTCTCTAATCCACCTCAGTCCCATCAGTGCTGGAACTGAGGTTTGATCCACCTGCTCAGGAAGAGTTAGACCATCATTCTCAACACCACCCTAGAACAGATTAGTCATGAATCATGGAAATGGAATAAAATTCTTACTAGCCAATGCTAGTAGTGAAAGATACAGCAAGTCATTACCCGATCCCATTGTCATGGTTCATTCGGGATGGCAGTTTATCTCATCCACCATGGAGTATCATAGTCAGATACAATCCGGGATGGATCTCCCAGATCTGCGACATCATGAAACTCACATAGGTGGGATGAAAAGATGTGGTCCGGAACCATGTTCCAGGTGTGTCCAGGAAACAACTGAAGAATATGAGCGACTGGGCTGGGAATAACCGAAATGATATTCCTTTGTATGATAAGGATCAGCTCAAAATAGGCCGGAGTTTTGAGCTAGTGTGGATACTTGCTATTTCTACTGATAAGGAGCCCATACTTTCAAAACATTGAAATTTAATAATCAGACACCTGGAGTAGATTTAAAATATATTCACTATCATATACCTAAATTTACAAAACAATTCAACAAGAATTGAGTGCTAAGGAAGTGAAATAGATAAGAAATTGAGTGTGGGAAAGTTCAAAGACCCAAAACATCGAAAATGATCAGTTGGACAGTAGTAGGACTTTAATGCTGGGTCAACTCAGATATATACCACATTACTTCCACAAACCTCTAACCTCAGGGCAGTATGTAGTATAGGTTCTTTTAGTAGTCCACCATATATCCTACATATTTTGAATAATATATTTGACCTGTACCATATATAAATGTGACTTCGTGTAAAAATATGTCAATTGTCACTTTTCACAGATATGTCATTTTACTTGTCATTGAGTCAGTCCTTCATGGATCTTTCTAAAACTTCAAATACATCATCTGGGACATATATGAGAGGTATAACAGGTATCTGATCACTTATCACAGGCTTGATTACTATGTAGGCTTCTTATCAGTAGAAATACCCCCTGTACATCAGATATCAAATTTGCGCCCTATGTAGGGCTGATCCTTGGCACAGAATATATGTGTGAATGTACTACTTGTGATATATGAGCAGGGCTGGTTATTTATGCAAGAGTAAGATGTTGAAAAACATCAGAAATGTCAAAAGTGGGATTTTCTATGTTTTTGTTCTTGTAGCAGGATCCTATGTGTTTCCTTGGCCAGCTATATAATAGATCTACTCCAAATATACATAGAAATAGACCCCTTACCTCAATTAAGGTCCAGTCCTACAGGAAAAAGTTTCACAGGGGGTGAACCATCAGGAGAGGGAGAACACACCATGCAACAGGGTATTATCCTATGGTCCTGGGCTGCTGATACATTGTTCCTATTGTTGAATAGATGCTGGGATTTTTCCAAGTCTGTCCACCTAGAAATAATTAAATGGGAACATATTCTGTGTTTTTGTGCATATGTGCTATATCTATTAATGTAGGATACTTCAGGGGGTCAAATAAAGATGGGAATCTACTCATATATGCTCATAAACATGTTCTGAATATCATAGAACACTTCCCCACCAAAGGGGCAAAAATGGATAATTAGGGGTCTGAGATTAATGTGGAAAGGTCCTGACAGGATTAGGGGGATCCTCCACTGATATATCAGTCCTATAATAATGGATATCTATGCACTACAGTAATCCATGTATCAGACTTCCCTTATAATTGTAGTCAATGATACATCAATTCTACAGGGACAGGTGCAGCAAGACCATCACTGCCGTCAAGGCACCTATACCTGCACCAGCTCGTATGTCACTCGAATTTTCTATGACCATTTGACCTCATTTCCACTTGTAGGAGTTCCATCATCAACCTCTGGAGTTTCTCATTTGGCACTCGATGTGCCCATGGCAATGGCTATTTGGGATGGTGCAGCTCGAATCGCAATTCTCGAGGCTCGTGTGGCAGAGCAGGATGGTAAGATTGATACCCTGCAATGCCTCCATGAAGGTCTTCACAAGAAATCATCCTCCAGCACCCATCATTTCCACTTCCGGACCCCCCTGCCAATGCAACATCTTTGTTGCTTCATTAACCAGTCCCCCCTTCCATGTCACCCCCCGAATCAGCACTTCCTTCTCTCATTGATCTGTCGATGGCAGGGATGGAGCTCACACCTCCAAAACTCAAGGATCCTCCTGCCATCGAGGGTCTCATGTTTGAGCACAGCCAAGTTGAACCCGAGGGTCCACAGATGTCCATAGAATAAAAAAGACCATTCAAGGAAGTTGTGCCGCCACTGTTCATTTGCATCGAGTTGGCAAAACATTATTTTTCAACCCAGATACAAACTCAGTTTTCTACCACAAATCACTGGGTCTCGAAATCCAAACACCTGAAACATGAAGCTCAGGATTCGAGACTTGAAACTCACAAAAATGTGTGAAATTTCTATTTCCTTGGACATTTCACTGAGTTCCGAGTTCCGAGTGCCAAGTGCCGAGTGCTGAAGCTTGAAACTTGAAATCAGTGGAAAATGAAATCTTGCAACAATGTACACATGAACATGTTTCATTTCCATAAACAATTCCCCAAGTGTTGTGTACTGAGCCCCGAAACCTGAAGCCTGAAGCCTGGACTGTGTTGTCAGGTTGGTACAAGACACTCGGTGAATTGTCAAAGGAAATGAAACATCTTCATGTGTACATTGTTGTGAGATTTTGTTTTCCACTGATTTCAAGTTTCGAGCTTCAGCACTCCAAACTCGGAACTCAGTGAAATGTCCAAGGAAATAGAAATTTCACAATCCCCTGAGTGTTGTGTACCGAGTTTTGAGCTTTGGCACTCGGAACTCGGAACTCAGTGAAATGTCCAAGGAATAGAAATTTCACAATTCCCTGAGTTAGTACAAGACACTCGGTGAATTGTCAAAGGAAATGAAACATTTTCATGTGTACATTGTTGCGAGATTTCATTTTCCACTGATTTCAAGTTTCGAGCTTCGGCACTCGGCACTTGGCATCCAGCACTTGGAACTTGGAACTCAGTGAGATGTCCAAGGAAAATTGAAATTTCACACATTTTTGCGAGTTTTGAGTCTTGAATCCTGAGCTTCGGGTTTTGGGTGTTTGGATTTCGAGACCCGGTGATTTGTGGTAGAAAACTAAATATGTTGCACACCAGGATTCAGGACTCGGGACTTGGTGATCAGTGTATGTCAGACATGGTGTATTCAGGGTTTTGGGCTTTGAACTGCAGGCTTTGAGTTTCTGTGGTTGATGGTAGGCATATGCACTCATATAGTGGGTATGTACTCCATGTGTTCGATTCTCTGGTGCCTACATCTGCACACTGATTCATTTGTTATCCAACTATCTAAGCCCAGTTGTCTTTATTTTACCCATTTACCTATGCCCTCCTGTGTATATCATAACTCCCTTGGCCCACTTGTCAATATAATATATATTACTACCTCAGCCTATATCTCTATATAGTATACCAATTCCTTGGCCCATATGTCTATATGATATGTATACAGGCCCACCCCATGTACACAATATCTCACTACCTCAGCCCACCCATCTATATAACATCCCTCTCTGTCGGCCCACCTGTCTATATAATAAATATTTTACTGCACTCTCGGCCCACCCATCTATATAATAAATATTTTACCGCTCCCTCGGCCCACCTGTCTACAAAATAATTCCAGTACGTCGGCCCACTAGTCTATATAATAGTGTTTGCCTTACATCTCTCTTCAGCCCAGCTGTCTATAATATACATCTCCATCCTACTCTACATATTACCCAGATGGGCCCACCCATCTCCATCAGAAATAATACCCCTCCCAGCCCATCCGTCAACATCAGGGATATACATAACATCGGCCCATAGTCCGCTGGCCCGTCTTATACCAGGTATTATGTAGGTCGGGTCCCCCGTATAATATGGAGTTTGTCACTGAAGGAACTCATCCCTCACAATGCATGCTTATGGTCCCAAGATCGTTCAATGACTTTCTGCCCGCCGACGAAGATACCAACCTTTCTGATTCATCTGGACACAGCCCATCTACTCTCCCAAAAATTCACAATCCACCACAGCGCAGAATTCAAAGAGTTCTTTTGATGTTGCATGACTCTCTTCAAACGGTGTTCACTGCGATTGGACTCAGTCGAAAATACCCTAGGCGCCCCTCATTTGAGCCCAACAAATTCATTCCATCCTCGCTATTAGCTACAACATGTCCAATGATTGTGAAAGTGCACAATACTCAAGAACTTGACCCATCACATGGGGTCTCTGGACCACCCTATCCCTTCGCCAACATGACCATCTACCATCTTATAACATGGATGAATTCTGGTAGCCATCAAAAATCAGAGGCAGAGGTATTATGTCTTGTTAAAGATGTGGTCCAGGCAGAGGATTTCAATCCCAAGGATCTAGATGGATTTTTGGTAAGGAGGAGTCTCCACGTGTTGGACGATAACAGCAGAAAGGGAACTATCACCTTTCTGGATGACTGGCGGGAGACAGATATCACGATTGAGATACCTGTGAGGTCAAAGGAGGACTTGTCCAGGTCATTTACCATCCCTGGCTTTCACTATCGCCTGCTGGTCGCTGTGATTTGTTCTGTGTTCGCTGATATCCAAGCTAGTGCATACCATCTGTTCCCTTTTCAGTGCATGTGGAAAGATCCCCTAGATGGCCATCAAGAACATGTGTTCGATGAGCTCTACACCTCGTACTCCTGGTTAGATGCTCAGGATAACTTACATAGGCAGCCAAGAGAACCTGGCTGTTCGCTGGACCATGTCATTGCCAGACTCATGTTCTTTTCAGATGCAACACATCTTGCGACATTCAGAACGGCCAAAGTGTGGCCCCTTTACTTATACTTTGGAAATTTAACGAAGTACGCACGCTCAGCACCCAAATCCAGCGCATGTCATCTTGTGGGTTTTTCCTTTCTGTAGGTGAATTGCCTCTTGCACTGTTGTCTCTCTCACGTTGAATTTTTAGCTTCCGGATAGTGTTAAAGATGTCTTCAGCACCTTAGATCGAATATTGAAAAGTGGCATGGCAACACTTCATAAGCATTGTCAGTGCAACTTGTTTCACGCATGTTGGAATCATCTCCTGGATACAGATGCTCTTGTGCCCATATGGAGTATATAGAAGGATCTTTCCACGTATTTTCACTTCTTCAGCTGATTATCCAGAAAAGTTCTCTTCATTTTTTTTATTTTTTCCATTGACGTACCAATCATTTCATCAGGGTTTTAATAGCTACAATCAAAGATACATATGGGTTCTTGCCCATGTCCACAATGTCTCCTGCCGAAGGCTTCATTTGACCTCTTTGGTCTGTTTAGAGACCTGCAAGATCGCCTCGCTAATCTTCGAGCTTACTGTCTGGAGAGTGTAACCATGGCCTGCAGCTTCATCTATAGCAGGAGAAATACCATCAATGGCTCAAAGGTACAGTCGACTCTTGGTGAAGGATCCTGGGTGCCGACTGTGGTGAGTGTCTTCAGAGTTCATCCTCTCATGACTACTAAGTACCTGATTCATAACCAGAATGCATTTGTAGAAAAACTAGGACCCTTCGTATTTGATGCCTTTCACATGCTCATTGTAGATTTCATGCACGAATTGTGAACTAGGTACATGGAAAGCACTATTTACACACCTCATCTGTCTGCTTTATGCCCTTCCTGGCGGTGACCAGCTGGTCGCAACTCTTGACAATAGGTTTGTCCTATGCCATTCTCCTGACTCAAAGTGACAATGTTTAATTTAGATTTCGCTACGTCTCTTCATATGGTCATGGGGTTATTCGCAAATTTGTGAACAACACCTCCAAAATGAAAGGGCTTGCAGCATGGGACTTCGAGGACATTCATTTTGCAGGTTTGTTTCATTCATTCAGTTATCGACATGTGCTATCTAAATTCTTCTTAGTGTGCTATGCCAGTCTTTGAAGGACTTTTCCCAGAAGACCATGATGCACTCATACAAACACTTCTGTACAGATTTGCCCAATGGCACGCCCTCGCCAAACTAAGGCTACATTCCGAGACCACCTTAACAGTTTTAGATCAGACGTTCAAGAGGCTGTCCTGTCAGCTACAGAAATTCCAAGATCTCACATGTGCCACCTTCACCACAGTAGAATTACCAAAAGAAAGGGCTGCTTGTGAGTGCAAGGCTGCCCGTGAATGCTCAGGTGCCAACAATGCAGATGCTGGGAGTGGTTGCCAAAAGGGTAAGAAATTTAACATGAACACTTACAAGTTTCACGCTATGGGAGATTGTCTACACTCAATCAAGCTCTTTGGGACCACAGACTCTTTTATGTCGCAAATCGTACATTAATCTCTACGTTTTCTTTACACTCCAATTGATTCCCGGTCAGGGAGAGTTGGCTCATAGAGCCCTTAAAGCATTCTATCTGTTGATCAGCAAACTCGACATGCCAGCTCAACTTGCTAAGCATGAACATCGTCGTCAAGTCCTTCGGCGAGTGGCAGGACATAATTTGCACTCTACAGAACAGCCACTGGTTGAATTGCCTGTCGGGTTGAAGGATCACCATTATATACCAACACTTTGCCGCAATAACCCATTGGATCTGTTCAGTTTTCTTCGAGATCATGATAATGATCCAGCTGTCGCAGTAGGTATTGCTCTCCTGATGTTCATCTTATTCGGAATATTATGCAGGAGTTCATACCCAAACTCAAAGACCATATATTATATCGTCTTCGAAACTTACATGTCAGCTATTGTGACCATACTTTCACAGATGCCAAGCGCAATTCGGTCATAATCTCAAATAACAGGCTCTACTCTGTCCAAACAATGCAGGTATGTTATGTACATTATCAGTTTTGCTGGTGCATGATACTTCCATTTGACAGATTTGTTACATGACTTACAACCTTCAGTGCGAGTATGATACAATCAATCCTTAGAGGTACGCTGACATCATGGTCTTATCTGGGGAGACAAGGCCCCGACATCCATATTGGTATGCCCATGTTCTGGGCATTTACAACATGGATGTAATGCTCAATATCAAAGGTCCAACAAAGAGGCACCAAATTGAGGTCCTTTATGTCCGATGGATAGTGTCCCTTGACCGACCACCAATCAGGGATGAGCTACGCTTGACTTCCAAAGCTTGTGTTTGTCGAAGATTCTGATCGCAATGCATTTGGCTTTCTTGATCCCAGCCAGGTCATTAGGAGCGCACATCTGATTCCCGCATTTGCTTTTCACTGCAGAATGACCTCTCTTCACCATGGAAAGTCATTTGCACAACAATGTGGTGAATTGGACGACTGGGAAGCTTATTATGTTGCCATGTAAGTGCACTGTTTCATCCTTTTGTCCTCACTCTGACTGTTAACATTCATATTCGTCAACCAGGACATGTTTATGTGTTATATGCACTACAGTATTGGACATCCTACTGTTCTGTGCAAACTAGCGAGAGATTGTGCCAATGCGGACTTCATGGATAGTGCAGGATTGGAAGCAAATGAGGACAACGAGCGGGAGAGCGATATTCAGTCTTGTTGCAGTGTCAGTGGAGATGGAGGAGGGGAGGAAGATGAAGGTGACAAAGAAGATAAAGAGCCAGAGTGTGATGATGATGAAGAGTCTAGCATCCAAAGTGACCTGGACAATGAGGGGATGGAGGTTGGTGAGGACATAAATGAGGAGGCAGATGAGGATGACGACGACGACATGTTGTATTTCTGATTCATAGCTTACTATCTACATATACCAGTACTAGAATTTTTGTTTTCATTATACCCCCCCCCCCTTTGCGCTTATATACTCTCCTTATATCCAGCTCTTTTCAGCTAAAATGAGCAGCATAATACTTAAATTGACGCATCATGTGATGGACAAATCTAGGTCTGACCGATGTTTTGCAACCTGGGTGTCTACTTTGCCTTGCTCACAATGTCCAAGTCCAGCAGGTCTTTCATTACCGATGGCTAACATACACTCATTATTATTATAGGGAAGCACTTTAAGTACTAGGAGCAAGTCAACTACTTTAACAACCCAGATGCCCAATGACCTCGCAAGCCTCCAGTTCTTGATTCCATCATTCCTGAGACGCTCCCCTGCCTATTCACAGCATTATAACACTATGTTCATTCTGATGTCCCAATTCTGGTGACTCTCACCACTCCCTCCAAAGATAGTGCTTATGTCGTCCCAAAGGGCTACTATGAGCTTGCTTCTACTGTTGCAGCCAGGTTAACCACCATATCTGGGCTAACCCCCATAAAGTGGGACTGACACAGTTAAATGATCCCGAGAGTGTTACTGCTCAGGCGTTCAAGACTTACTCCGACGAGAATGGCGAGAAGATTTCGGTGCTGTAAGTGAAGGCACTGAGAACCTGTACCAACCCTTCAGTGCTGGGTGGCATAGATGCATTGGCGAGCATAATTACCTGCTTGCTCAAGTGAATTTGGCTGATTTTTTTCAATAGTTCGCATACCTGCAACTTGAGACCATGATTTCCAACATCATCCGCAAAGTCGATTTCGGTTAGAGGATGGCATCATGGAGATCCCAGCACACAGCCACCATGTTTGTCTCTTCAGTCCATCACTGTTCAGGAGTTTTGTTGATTGTCCTTCCATAGACCACAATCACGATGCCCGGAATATCTGCTACAGACGCAGGAGATTTGATTAGACTACATGCTCCACTTCCTCCAGACATCTATACCATACAAGCAATCCCCTTCAGGCAGTAGTGCTACAAGGATACACACAGACTAGCGGCCACTGTGAACGATGGGAACCGCCACACTCACCAGGTCTTAGAGCCACAGAAGCGGACACGACTGTCCATAAGTGAGGGTCATCTACTCCAGGCTAGTCAGTGTGAGGTCACTGCAGTATTACAACTTGCCTGGATTATATCTCGCCCATAATAACCTAGTTCTGGTGCCCTCCTCCCTTACCTTTAAAACTTTGTTTGGAGACGTGGTCTGAATGAAAGAAGGGTGTTGCACCGATTTTGGAATCGGCAACCCCGCAGTGCATGGTTTTTACCAGTTGTGTGGATGTCTTCTCACAACTTCGTTTTTTGTAGATTTTATTTGTACTGATTCATCTATATTGCTAGTGGCAGAGCCAGTAAGCTGAGTTAATATCATGTTATGATACCATATTCTGAGCAATGAGACCCGCTCTTTGGTTCCCTCTCCCGTATCCTCTTTAGGCTGATTGACCTTATTGGGTTATTTCACCTGATACATCTCGACATTTAGCGTGTGTGCACACTATAAAGGAGGGGTTTCTTGTCTGCATATTCTCTCCCATTCTCTCACCATCTCTCATTATTTCTCTTACTTGTCTCTCACTCATCACTCTTTATACTTATCACATTCACTTTAACATCTCTCACTTCTACCATGTCTGTGTCGGAGGATGACCATCACAGCAAAGCTCGCTCACTCGCACCTTCAGAACTCTCTGGTGCAGTCCCCACCTCCATAGAGGCAAGGGCCAAGTGTCGTATCACTGCTCTGGAAGAGGAGTTGCAGGTGATGAGGCAAGAAAGAGGAACGAAGCAGAGGTTCATCACCCATCTTACTTACTATATACATTTCACTCATTGATCCTCAAAGAAAAACCACCTACTACATTTCTCAAGGCCAGGCAGTCTGACATATGGTTGTCCTCTATGATAACATTGAAGACTTAATTGCTGAGAATGATCGCAGATGCGAGGAGGGCTGGGAGGATTCCACTGCAGAGTAGGTCTTTTTTTTCATTGTTCTATAATGTGTTTAATTATATGATATAGCCAAAATTGCTTGCAGCATGGATACATCGCATTGACGCAAGTTCTCCCGTGGATCCATGAAAAACTTGCAGAACTTGACTCTGATGACACCGAAGATGTGCTGAAGAAGGTGTGTGCTCTCACTTGCTGAACTTTTTGCACCACACGCTGATAATTTTTAGATCAAAAGAGGAGTGGATGCAGCCCACGGTGACAATATGTCCACTCTAAAGGATTTGGTTGCCACCTGGGTCAATGAAACTTTTCATCCGTCCCATCTACTCAACTCCGGTGACAAACAAATGCGCAGCTTTGCACATGACACCTGTGGCAAGCTACTCTGCCCTGCTGAGTGGGACTGGAGTAAGGACTGGTGAGTGTCAATCTTTGTTGAATATTACATGGCATTAATAGGCTTGGGCAGCATGAAGGCCGGCATTTGCAACAGAACTTCAGATCACATTATATCGGAAAACTCTTGGCCGCTATTTGTATATGAGAACTACTCAGTTAACAGTAGGGACCTTGAGCAAGGTCTTTTTAGGTCGAATATACTGGTTCAGGTGAGTCGCTTGCAGTCATAGTTGTGAATACTTATAAATTTGTAACATCACTAGGCTTTCAAAGCCACCTTTACATCACCATCCTCTGCAAAAGAGGCTGATGGTGACAGTTGATACAATTACCCTCCGTTTACGGCTAGCTTACAGTTACTGTCTGGCAGGTTTGTTTTTCACTATCCAGCGTCTCATCTTGGCACACCATTGATGGTGACTTCGACTATGAAGTGTTTTGCAACAACATCATAGATTTCTTCGAGGACATCCCTGGACCTGTCGCACGACATAGGGTGAATACGCTTCTTGAATGGTGGACCAGGTATTGACTATGTTGCAGCATGTGTGTTATATATCTAACCTAACTGTTTAGGAAGGTTTTCAGAACAAACCATCAAGAGGACCTTACACCCAAGGTTGTATCTAAGATGTCCGTCATGGCATTAGCAGAACAGAGAAAGGCATTGGAGGATGCTGCTTTTGATTCAGACTAGCCTGGCTTAATCATTGTTTTACCTTCCGTTGTCGTACAAACACTTTACTGTATTATCGTCTTTTAATATAATCAATCTGTGGTTTATGATGAAGATTGAACATGTTTTCAAATTGGTACATGTATAATGTTCACTGAGGATAGTAACACGGGTTCACACTGTTCAGCATGCCATCAACCATCGAACTTATTTTTCCTTACAACCTGGCCAAGTCATAGGGACACTTTCTATGTAAATAACTGTATTCACGACTGCAATAACGAATATTCCACTGCCTGTGTGGAGCACCAATCATGGAAATATGTGTCAGTAAAATGCTCTTGGTGGAGAAAGCCACCCGCAGTCACCACCTGAAGAACATCAGTTAACAATCCCAGACATGAGAGACACATAATTGTGAGTGATAGAACTGCGGCAGACATAGACATACCAAGATATATTCCAGCAGAAAGTAAAGGTAATGGATAATGTGTCTCTCCTGGTAATAATCTGTCCTCTTTGTTAAAACATGCAACTCATTCAAGATACCACATTGTGTGGAAGCCACAGACGCATCAGGAAAACCCTCCCGTGCAAAATTAGTAAAATTAGATCTAGTTAAAGAAAGTTAGAGAAAGTTATCATAATTGGACAGATTAGAAGATTAGCCAGTGCTATTTTACCTCATTTCAATTAATGAAAGCCTATCACTATTCTAAGAAAATTAGAACAGTCTGGGCAGACTTAGACACCACTGGTGAAGACTTTTTGACATTTTTACTTGACACTAGAGATTTTTCACAACCAATTAATGATCATTAAAATGGGGTATTCTAATAGTACAGTACATGTGAGCAAAACAAATGATCGCACTGCTATAAGTACAAAAATGTGAGAGATGGACATGAGAGGATGGGATCAGCATGGGTCTTGCTCGAACGAGGATCAACACACTCACTGCAAATGGTGAGTAATGACTTGGATCAGCATGGGTCTTGCTCAAACAAGAATTAACGCACTCACTTCGGAAGGCTCTTCCTTTGAAGAAGATGGAGATCATCCTAGAATAGTTTTGTTTAAATAGAAAGAACATGGCTCAAATAAAAAATCATTGCGCACCAGGTTGCTGAATAATGTGGACCGATCTGTGTGACCGACCGAGTGCAAAGCCAGCAGCCAGTGCTTCCCTGTAAAGTGCAATAGATGGTTAGAGTTAAGAATGAAAAAGAATGAAAAAAAACATACCTGTGCCAGGTACACACAGTGAGAATGTACAAGTGCAGACAGGAACGTTGAACGTCAAGCGTTGAACTTGAACTAAAAGTCATGTGAGTGTGGGAATAAACAAACATAGGCAAATATTTGACTTACTGCCGCTATCAACTTAACACACTATGCCCCTCCACACAACACCTGTTGTCTTCAAGTCCCACAGATGAAGCGCCTTGTCGTCCTCCTTCGAGCTCCAGCATGCTGATCCAAGTTGTCGCCCACTGTTCGCAAGATGTGAGTCTGTAGATCCTCCTTCGAGTTTGAGCCATGCTGATCAAAGTTGTTCAAGCTTGCTGTTCACAGACCACTTTCTTGTTGAGTTTGTCTTTTTTTCAGGATCATTTTTTTATATTTTTATAATTGCTAATTTTTAACATTTATATGTGTTCATATGTGTGATACTTCTTTTCCTACTACTAAAATTTCCCATGCTCTCACCCATTATAATTTCAAAATCGCCGCATCCTTACATTATGTAGAACTTATAATGAACAGTACCATTGAATATCATGTTTACCTACAAATAGTATCAAATATTCTTTGTAAATCTGTGCTTAGACAGACATGACTTTGTAACATTGTGTTAGTTGTGGACAATTGTCATTAACTTGTGCTAGACTATAGTTCCTAGAGCTAATTAGCATTAATTTTGACAGCTTTCAAAAATTTGTCTAAATAGCTCTAAGTTTACATGGGAAGGTTTTGCTGATGTGGATTGACCTGAATGAAATTCTGAACATACCTCATCACCTTCTCACAACTCCATCATCTTGTCATTCAGTCTCCAAAGGGCAAATCATTCTGCAAAACAAAATGTGTTGTATCCAGCATGTGAGTGGGCCGGACGAATAGTTGTTATTATCATTTTTTGTCTTTGCCGAGGTTGATCTGAACCAACTGTCTTGCTCTGCGAAGCTTATTCCAGAACCATGCGACTTCATGATCATTGTGTCCAGGCTTCCCATCAGAAGAATATTCCAATCTTGTTCAGAACTAGCACCAACCTGACAGTCTTGCAGTTTGGCTTTAGCATGTAGCGTATCTCTCATTTCAGTTGAATGCTCTGTTGTTGCTCAGACAGAACATGAGAAGTATGTATTTTCACATCAGACATTTTCTTCGGTGTTGGTCCTATTAGCTGACATTGATTTTGCTGTGCTAATGCGAACCACAGTTCCCCCATCCACCAAGTGCACCTGTCATGTTAGAGTTTGCGGATTGTGTTTTTGACGAAGGAAATCTAACTTTTGTATTGTTTAGCAGATAATTGAGCGGTCATCACAATATTTTGTTTGATTCAGCAGCTAGACCGGCAGCTTACAAATACTCACGCAATCCACTGATTGTGAAGATTGGACGTCACAAGCAAGATTATTTAGAGCTTCCAGTGTCATAAGCTAAGTGTACTCTTCTAAGCTGTGCTGGTATACCATTGTTGACAAAATTCCCTGATGTTGGATATGATGTGACATACACACAGGACTCCATCTGAAGCATATGATGAACATCTCAGTCAGTTCAAGCAAGTTCATAATGTGTGGGAGTCAAGGGCCCTGTGTTTTGCCAAATGAATAGGTTGTCAAATGTGAACTTGGCATTTTCTTATTATGCAAATACTCACAGCAGCAATTCCAAAAACATATGAAGAATCACAGCCTTCGCGCCAGGTATATCGTTCTGCAGATTGTCGCATGACACTATAGGAAGCTAGACACATGGAGTAAGTCTCAGCAGACGGTGAAGCAACGCTATCATTAAGTACCTAGACACACGGAGTAAGTCTAGAACAAATGTTAACATTAACAGGATGATAAGTGAGACAAGAATGTGATCATACCTCAGCGGACGGTGAAGCAACGCTGAGGTAGAGTGGAAACGGGGAAGGGATTAAATACAGGAATGTCAAGAAGTCCGAGACGGAGAGAAGCGAGTCCGAGACGGAAAGAAGCGACTGATACACGAGGGTGATATAAGATGTCGAAGGTGCTACGAGTCGATAAGAGTCAAGAAAGGAAATAAGAATTCATAGCATGTCCCGGAGGTTAATCCTCCGGGACTCGTACCGTGTGGGTGCACTCTTCTGTCCTCTTTCATCCTCTTTCGTCCTTATCGCCAATACACCCCCTCACCTAGACATCAGGTGAAGACCCGGTAAGTGTTTCTCAAAAAGGGGACGCGGCAGCGCCTTCGTAAAAATATCTGCGGTGTTTTTGTGGGAGGGGACCCACTTGAGCAGGAACGTACCCTTCTCGATATGCTCACGTATGAAGTGATAGCGCACGTCTATATGCTTGGATCGAATATGATTCCGGGCTTCGGTCGACAATGAAATGGCGCCTGTGTTGTCCATGAATACGTGGATGGGGGAAGGGATGTGAATGTGTAGTTCGATGATGAGTGATTTGATCCAAAGGCCTTCCTGAAGGACGTGAGTCACCGCCATATACTCAGCTTCGGTGGAGGAGAGAGCGTGGGTTGATTGTTTCTTAGAGACGTGAGCAATGACCCCACCGGCGTAAAACCACACATAACCCGAAATCGACAAATGATCAATGGGGGAGCCTGCCCAGTCAGCGTCACAAAATGCGTGTAAGCCCTCGTTTACGTTGACACCCCCATAGTGCAAGCGGAGATTGATGGTTCCGGAAAGGTAACGAAGCAGTCGCTTTGCGGCGGCGTAATGAGCAGGCAATGGTTTGGTGTTATGTTGTGCGAGCGAGTTCACGGCGAAGGATATGTCAGGGCGAGTGCAGATTGCGAGGTAGAGTAGCTCTCCGACGAGCTTGCGGAAAAGTGTTGGGAGGTTGGGGATGATGGTATGTGAGTCGTCAGGTTTTCCAAACGGATGATGTGGGTCGAGTGGGAGGCGGACGGGATTACAGTCGAGCAGGTTATATTCTTCGAGCAAGTAGGTGATGTACTTGCCTTGGTGCAGCCAAAGCTCACGGCTGCTTCGACTGCGTTCGAACTGAATGCCGATGAACTTGGTGACTGGCCCCATGTCCTTGATACCGAAGCGGTGGTGAATCTTCTGCTTGACCCAGGTCAGGAAAGCAGGATTGTTGGATGTACCCAGCCCATCGTCTACGTGGAAGCCGATTATGCAGACTATGTGAGTCCCAGAAGCGCTGCTGTCAAAAAGGAATACTGCGTAATCGACAGCACAGCGAGAGAAGCCCAACTCCTCCATGATGTCCCGAACCTGTTCGTACCATTCCATCGCGGACTGCTTCAATCCGTAGATCGTCCGAAGCATTCGCCAAACCAACACCCTCCAGTCTCCTTCTTCAAATCCTTTGGGCTGACGCATGTATATTTCCTCCTTGAGTACCCCCCAGAGAAAGGCACGTGTGGCGTCGAATGAGTGAAGCTCCCAGTCGTTCTTGCAAGCCAGAGCAGCTATGAGGCGTAGTGAAGCAGTTTTCAGCACCGGTGCAAACGTTGCACCGAAATCGACCCCAGGTATTTGAGAAAATCCTTGTGCGACAAGACATGCCTTATAAACCGATCCTCCCTTATTATCTTCTTTAAACTCTAGAACCCATCGATTACCGATAGCCTTGCGTCCTTCTGGAAGGGGAGAGAGCTTGTAGACACGCATCTCGTCCATTATGCCGAGTTCTTTCTTCATGGCGGCGAACCATTCGTCTCGATCAGTACGTAGCATGGCCTCATCGTATGTAGCTGGGGGAATGGCCATGTCATAGCCAGGATCGTTGGGATTCCATTTACGGTCGCTGCGAATGGTAATGTGCGCATGTTCTTCTATCATGACGTTTGCGTAGGCTTCGGGGATGTCAACATTCGGCTCTATATCTTCTAAATTCTCCTCTACCACCTTCTGACCCATTTCTCCTTCCTCCTCTGGCACCCCCTCACTCAACAGTGAAGCGGGCTCAGCAGCTCGTGACGTGCGAGACTCGCGCAGTTGTGCGAGCCGTGCCTTGGTAACGGCAATCCCTTCGGCAAAGGCCTGTCCGGCTGGTGTCTTGACTGTCGCCCTGCCTGAACGACGAGGAACAATGGCTGAGTCCTGCGGAGGGAGATTGATGAGAGGAGGCATGGCGGAAGGGGGAAGGGAACGTGGGGACGTTGAAGGCACACGAGGCTGTGAGTCGTCCTCGTCGGAGTCAGAATCAGCCAAGGGTTGAATGCTGGGCAAACACTCATCGAAGATAACATCCCTAGCCACAAAGAAAGTGCCATTAGCGTCTCGCAACCAGTAGCCCTTGGTACCTTCTGGGTACCCGACGAACATGGCAGGACGTGAGTGTGGGCCAAGTTTGGTCTGCAACTCGGAGGGAATTCGGGCGAAGCATCGTGAGCCGAACACTCGGATATGAGAAAGGTCCGGCTTACGGCCATTTGCCATTTCGAATGGTGTGACGTCAGACGGTAAGGCACGCGAAGCACTGCGATTCCACAAATAGCACGCCGTCAATGCAGCTTCCCCCCATAGATTTGCTGGAAGACCTGCTGCCTCCAACATGGCAAACAATCGTCCCTCGATAGTACGAATGGCCCGTTTGGCCTTTCCATTCTGCTGGTGCGCATACGGCACTGAGAGTTGGTGTTCTACGCCTGAGTCCACGAGTGCTTTAGTGAAGGCAACACTTAAGAACTCCCCACCGTTATCTGAATGAAAAACCTTGACCGTACGTCCGGAGTGATTTTCCCAATGGGCCTTGATCAAATGCCATGCATCTAGGGCCTGATCCTTGGTGGCCAGAAGCTGAATGTTCAGTAAGTTCGTGTGATCGTCGAGAAAGAGTATGAAGTGACGTTTTCCATGAGGAGTGGCTATGGGGAACGGACCACACAGGTCCGCGTGGACAAGATCCAGCATTTGTGCAGTGCGAGGTTCTTCCGAAGGGGGGTAGGGTTTGCGTGGGTGTTTTGCCATGATGCAGGGTTCGCAGCATTGAAGGGGGGCAGTAGAGGTGAATGTGACACCAGTAGCGATGCGTTCGAGTCGTTTGACGGCATCCCCGCCCGGGTGCCCCATACGGGCATGCCACAGGTCTAGCGACAAAGGAAGGCGAACGAAAGCGGAGATTTCTCGCAGGGGTTCGAAGTGTGCCGGTGAAGCGATGTCCGGACGGATGAATTTTAGGTCGACAAAGAATAAGTTCCCAGTCATGGGGACTTCGCCTAAGACCTCATCGTGACACTTCAGCTGACAACGCGCTGGTGAGTGCTCGAAGTTACAAGACCACTTCTTCTTCAACATGTGCCCCACAGAGAGTAGATTGATCATGGCGCCGGGCGCATGCAAACAGTCTGTGAAGGTGATTCTGAACGTTCGTCCACCCAACGTTAAGTCTGCTACGCAATTCCCCCGCCCAGAAGTTGCCAAATTGCCATGATTGGCGGTCTTGACCGTTACGCAAGTGCTCTCAGCGTAAGTCCAGAAATAGCTACAATCAGCAATGAGATTCGAGGTAGTTCCTGAATCAAGTATAGTGGAGAGGGTCTGACGTGCAATGCAGGCGATGTCGTCGAACTGAGGAAGGGATTCATGGTCTGATTCGAGATCCTCTATAAGGGCACATGTGAGGTTGCGAAACTCGTCAGTGACAGCACTGTTTTCAGCGGGAGTGTATGATGGAGGGTTGGAGGGAGGAGCCATATTGCTATCAGCGGCTGCAGCAACGTCCTGTTTCTTTGGCTTTCGGTCCCGGTTCCTGTTACCTCCTTGTCCTTCCATGCCTCCACCGGTTTGGAAACAATGTTCTCGATCGTGCGTAAGTGAACGTGGAAGTCCGGTGCATAGAGGATTGTCACAGCTCACCCCCTTGGGGTTATACTTGTGAATGCGAACACCTGTCTTAGGGTTTGTCTTTCCGTCCGAGAATGACTTAAACGACATAACGTTGGCGTATTCGGATCCTGGACCATTTAACTTATGTTCTCCCCGCAGACGATTAGCCTCTTCAGAGAGGGACGTCAGTACTGTGGAGAAAGTCATCTTCATAGTGGTAGCAGCAACTGAGGCTGTGGTGGAGGAAGTAGACGCCACAGGTGAGGGAGTGCTGTACAAACTCATTGTCATACGTTTGAAGATGAGCCAGTCTGGAGTGTGCGGTAGGCCGTGAAGAAGGAGGAATACTAGCTCGTCTTCGGTCACTACGATGGCCATCTCCGCGAATCGACGTCTGGCATTTTCGAACGTGCTGATGTAGCGGGGCGCGTCGTCAGGGTCCTTAAGTTTTTCAGCGAACAATTGTGCACGAAGCTCAAATTGAGACGTGACGTCAAGCCGTCCAAAATGAGTCGCCAAGGTGTTCCACTGTTCCCTCGCAGTCCAAGACTCGCTGAGCATACCTTGGACAACGGCAGAAAGCTTTCTGCATATGATGCCCTTGGCCTGCGCATCCTCCTTGATCCATTCAATCGCGCTTTGCTTTTCAGCAGCTGTGGGAGAACCAGCGACAGCTGGTGAAGGCATGACTAACGCAAATTCTGCATAGTTATTGGGGTCGGTGCCGGAACTGCAATGGTTCCAAAGTCCGTCTCCTTGGAGGGCGAGAGTAACCGCGCGACGCCAAGCAGGATAGTTGTCGGCACCAGACAATTCAGTGATGAAGTCGTATTTCCCCATGGTGGATGTGGATGTATATGTTTATCCGCAGTGAGCGTTGGAGTTCGTACGTGAGTGGTCGGCTTCCTGGATCTGAGCTTGTTCAGAGCTCAGGGCTCATAACCTATAGGAAGCTAGACACACGGAGTAAGTCTCAGCAGACGGTGAAGCAACGCTATCATTAACTACCTAGACACACGGAGTAAGTCTAGAACAAATGTTAACATTAACAAGATGATAAGTGAGACAAGAATGTGATCATACCTCAGCGGACGGTGAAGCAACGCTGAGGTAGAGTAGAAACGGGGAAGGGATTAAATACAGGAATGTCAAGAAGTCCGAGACGGAAAGAAGCGACTGATACACGAGGGTGATATAAGATGTCGAAGGTGCTACGAGTCGATAAGAGTAGGGATCAGCAGGGGTAAACCCCTGGGTATCATAAGCCCAACCCACACCCCTACCCCTGGAGGGTCTTACCCCTCAGACCAAGGGTCAGGGGTAACCCAGGGGTATTATAAGGGTACAAGGGTATCACAAGGGTACAGGGGTATTATCACCATCTAGGCTAGAAGATATAGTAGGCTGACTTTAATTTATGCTTCTTGAGTCCTAGCCAAGTGTGTAGATGAGACTCAAACCATGGGCAAGTAAATCTTATACATTATGAACCATCTAAACTAACTTAAATGTTTCCTTTGATTGTATTTTACTTATATCATACTCAAATAAGAGCTAGCTCACAATATAAGATCACAATAAGCCCAATAACCATTATATTGTTGAGAACTTCAAAATTTTATACTTATCAATCACTCCTATGGTAATCAATTTGGGGATGTATTATGCCTAGGCCCAGGGGTACTACCAATTGTCCAGGGGTACAGGGGTCTCCAAATCCAAACCCATACCCCTACCCTCAAGTACCCTTACCCCTGACCCCCAGGGGTTACCCATACCCCTGCTGATCCCTAGATAAGAGTCAAGAAAGGAAATAAGAATTCATAGCATGTCCCGGAGGTTAATCCTCCGGGACTCGTACCGTGTGGGTGCACTCTTCTGTCCTCTTTCATCCTCTTTCGTCCTTATCGCCAATAGACACAAGGGCCTCGCACCAGTGATAGTTAGCAACTTTTGCACTCATCCTGATAACTACAGACTCGCATCTTACTTCATCGACTTAAGTCTCATCTTTCATTCACAGGACAATTTAAATAGAAGATGATTCATCGGACACAAGACAACTTGGTTGATTATCTCAAAAATGCATTGTTCCTACATAAGGCTATGTAACCCCCCCTGCCACATTGTCGAAGATTGTTGCGATTGTTATCAATATATGGTCTTCCATGTCATTTTAATATGTTCGTCGGTCCATTGACGGTAGGGGAGGGATGGAAATGAGCATTGAAAGCATCGTCAAATAACTTGTCGAACTCGGTGAATGGATCGTAAAATGTGCGCACTAAAGACATGATTAAGTGCAGAAATAATAGATTTCGGGAGAGGTGTTTTGGTGGTTGTTATTGATTGACGTTGGAGGAGTTTGCTGAAGTCTGAGCGACTCTAACCAGCATTTATATACATGTCCGTGACAATATATAATGAATGTCTGTGATGTTCACGATGATACGAGTGTCTTCTAGAAGTTACCCGGTATTTGGTTGAATGGCGATCGACGACATTCTGTAATATTCCCGAGTTGACTCGGAGAAGCCGTTAGTACACAAAAGTCCTATTTACATGTGTTTTGTTTATTACTAGAAAGGAAAGTTGGACTACAATCAGACCAACGGAGTCTGTCGGTCCAACAGAGCTAGCAGCCGCATCGGCTAAGATGACAATTCCAAAGGAAGTCGAAGCATCCACGAAGAACCCGAGCACATTCGACTGCGTTGAGCTGGAACGCTGCAACCAGACGACGTCGTAATGTTTGAGTATATTATAGGGAAGCCTGAGATGATGGCTTGAGTGAGCTTGAAGGAACCGCTCTCAGAGCAAAAATGTTGGAGACAGTTGATAAAGGAGTCGCATTCTGTGCGGACTACGAGTCCATTCTCGGACCAAGTCTTTGTACATTTTGAGGGAGGGAAGATGATGACTTTCCGAACGAGGTGGTCACATTTCACCCCCAAGAATAGGATCTCCGGTTACTGTGGATCGATTAACGTACATCGATAATCGGCTTAAATCGATTCTGCATATATAGCGATACCTCAGGCTACTGATACTTACGGTCATCGAATTCTGACCTTTCTATTACTTCCTGCCCCTCAGTATTCAATCAGGGTCGGTTGGACGTGTGATCGTCTAAACCTTACTTGGCATCCAGTGTCTGCTTCTCCCGCTCCACACTGGCTTCTCTCCACTTCCTGCCTTTGTACAACACCAGCAGGATCATGCACTCGACGGCAACCATCAAACCTGCCCAGAGAGTATACAGACCACCGTCACCAATAGTATCCTAAACTAACGTCAGATTTGGCCTTCTGCAAACTGTTATGACCCTGACTCACTTGTAAAGGAACCGCAATCTCGGCAGCGACAAAAGCAAACAGACCACGGAAAGAACTATTTGCTGCTACTGCCATTGATGAGCGACCAGTGTTTGCATCAACAAGGTATGCCAGTGTGCTTGCGTAGATCCATCTATCGTGGATGAGAAGTAAAATACAATGTAAAAACTCAGTGAACGTACACGGATAAAAATCCAGTGAGGAACAGCATCACACACACAGCGGCAACATGGACTCGTTCTTGGCACACCCAGGCGTATCCAATCACAGACAGAGGTGACCACAACATGGCGATTTTCGTGCTCTCGAGGCGCATCTGAATGAATTTGCATCAGCCATCTGCTGAGTCAGTGCTAGTAGTTCGACGTTCACCTCTGGAAAGCTGACCCCTCCATTTTCGGCCTTTAGCCGAGCAAGTGTCCTATCGGACCAATAACCACCCGATATGCTGCCTGCTACTGAGCCTGCGACAAGTAGATGCGTCAGGCAGGTGTTCCCAATGCTTGTAATTCACTTACCGACACCATAGACAAGCAAAACAAGGCCGGTCTTCAATGCATCATAATCATAATACACTGACAATGTTCTTGCGCATGTATACGCAATACTAAAGCTAAACGCAAATGTTAAGGCTGGCGCGAGAGGGCATAAAAATAGGGTTTCAGCAAGAAATGAGGGCACGCACCTGATGCTATCAAGATAAGCAGGTTGTTCTTGCGGCTGACAATCGAGAAGTATGGAGGGAAAGGGTTGACATCAGCCATGGACAGTCTCATGTCTTTAATGGCTGATGGTATAACCGGCCGCTGTGCTTCGATATCTTTCGAAGTCGTCTTATTTTCTCCACCCGCTTTTGATCTTGAAATATTTTGCGACTCGTCCTTCGCTTCCGATGACTGCTGCTTTCGGAGTCTCGAATTCAATACGTTCTGGTAAACCACACTCCTTTCCTTCCTGAAGGTATCCTTGAACAAGACAAGAAATGCCGAAAAGATTATACCTCCCAAGATGACCAAGAGCCAGAAAACTGCCCGCCAGCTAAGGCCCTGTGTGAGTGCACCACCAAAAATTGGTCCTAACGAGGGACCGAGGAGAGGTGCAGAGTAGTAGATACCCATCATTGTACCTCGTTGATGTGGCTCGTATATATCGGCCAGAGTGGCAGTTCCCATACTGAAAATTGCGCTTGACCTACTCAAAGTGAGCACGGACACGAATGATTGAGGAACTGTCCCACCCTGCGGCTTGCACGATTCGCATGCCAATCATCAAACCAATAGTCCTTGACACGGCCACGATTGCAGATCCAATTATGAAAAGCCCAACGGAACAAAGGTACACGAGCTAGGTTCGCTCATTAACAAATGACGCTCTAAGGGCAACTATAGATACAAACCTTGCGGCCCTTTATCTCGCTAATCGCACTCCAAATGATAGGAAAATTGCCTTGAACCAGAATGAACAGAGATATACTCAGGCTGATATCTCCGCTGCTGGCGTGTAGCTGCTGCTCAATTTGAGCATTGGCGGCTGTTCCCTGACCGTTCAACCGATATTTGACACAACAGGATCACAGACGCAACCTACGGTTTTGTATGTTACACCCCAAACCCGAAACAACCGAGGCACCAGATATAATGAATAATATAGCAGTCTGTAGTTGTGTTCAATCAATTTCTACTTAAATATCGTGTAGGATGGAAGGACTCACCTTCTTCGTATTTGACCATATTCGAGGATCATCCTCAACCACGGCATGCTCTATATCAAGCTTAATAGGTTCATTTGGCAATATGGAACTGGGGGAATGCGGTTGGGTATCAGTATGAAACTCCACATCCTGGACCTCTATAGGTGACAGGTTCGTACTCCGTGTTTCTGCCATGGGGGTAAAATGTCAGATGCACGAGTTGACAATTGTATGGCAAGTCACGTATGATCTTATAGATGGTTCATGGATAACAGGAATGTCAGAAAGAGGACTAGTAGTGCCGGTACGATAAGAGCATGCTGGCACCACTGAAACGCAAGCTTTACGACAAACCCTTGTACTCACCTTATAGTGTGTCCAATTCCTAGCGGCCAATTAGTAAAATCATTACTTACTATGTCGAGAAATTTACGGTGGCGCTCAGCCAAAATGCCACGCGAGGGCACGGGACACCGATCGACTACCTTTTCGAGCCGGGATTCGCTGACCTCACCAGATTCGTGTGACGGCGTAAGTTATGACGAGCTCATCAGTTCCATTTGTTGAATCACGGTCATGACGTCGTCTTCTCATACGCATTTCCTTTTTCTGTTCTGTCACGTGTGTCAGTCTATATATTGTTTCTATTCCGCTCTTCCATACCTCAGTCGTTTGTTCCAAACCTCTGAGGTATGTTTTCCTACTCTCTCGTTATCCCGCCGTGTCTTACCATAGATTCTTCAGCGTTTCCGTCTGTTAGGTATTAATAATACTGTCGAGATACGCACCTAGGTTCGACCGAATCTGGGTGTGACCAAATGAACATTAGGTTCGAAGGTTCGCAGGGGGGTGTGACGCGTGACACACTGCGCTTAGGTTCGACGACCAATGTTGGGGTAGACACATTCCCTTGTATACATGCAGCGCTAAGGGGCCGCGGTGATCCTCATGACCCGCGGCTGGAGATGCTCACCTCAAGAGCTTCGTCTCTAATTTGACTTCCGTCTGGCAACATGGCAATGTCTTCTCGCTATGTTATGGTAAAGTCTTGTCAGTGTGGATCCTCCAATGTTTGGCGAGCGAGCCATAGCTCAGTCCACGAGATGGACATGGTCTGAAACATTTCCCGTCCAAGTTTTCCACACCATGCCTGATCTCCATGTTGCCTCAGAGGCTAAATTCCAGGATGTGTTATCTGTGCCTGCACAGTTCTCAATTGCTCCTTCGGGCAGCCTTTCCGTCGCTGCATTACTGCTTATCAACCTGCCTACAGTGTTAGAAAACAGCGCTTCAGCTGCTAGAATTGTTTTTTTCCAAACAGTCCCCTTCGCTCCAGTTGCCCACGGACTTTGTTTCACGACCTGTTCCGCCATTTCAAACAGCCTCGTCCCTTCGCAATCGTGCTAGAGGTGCATTTCGAGATGGAGATAAATCAGTGATCCATCCTTCATTCCCCAATGACCCGCTTCCAATGTGGGTCATGTCATACTGGGTTGCTATGTCGCATGCACTCGAGAATCAGCGTGATTGGCGCGCATCCCATGACTGGGTCTACGACAGATTTGATGTTGTTCCTACTGACGGACAAGAGTTGGAAATTATTGACGAGGTTCTAGATGTCTTAGAGAGCCTTCCATGGGATGCCCCTCTCAAGGGATTCGGTGCTCAGACAGATCTGAGGAGCACCGAGCTCCAACCGCTGTTAGGATCATGTCCAATTCACGGTCGTGTTTTGGACAGCATGATTGCTGTAGTGGTCCAGCATATGCAAGCATCAGAGGATGAAGACCTCCAGTCTGTTTCGGTCGAATCTCTTGACTTTGCAGATATCCTTTGGCTTAGCGATAAACGGTGGAAGAGCTACGAGACGGACAAGGCTTTTGTTCACCTTCGTACCATTGGCTCTGCATTACGCGAGGGTGCACTTCATCGTATCCTCCTTCCCATCAATATCGACAATGTTCATTGGGCTGTTATCGAGGTCGATGCTACAAACCAAAGCATCTCCTATGCCGACTCCCTTGGCTGGAGTTGGCCTAACGAAGACATTGATGCCATACATCGTTGGCTGGGCTATCATGGTTTTGCCAAATTCAACCGGGCGACCACACTCCAGCACGGCAAACAGCTCGACTCGTTCTCATGTGGTATCGCAGCTCTAAACACTATCAAGCATGCCTTGTTTCAAGATCCGTTGTTCACTGCCAATAGAGCTTTTTCCCTCCGTATGGAGGAATTTCTTAATATCGTTTATGATCACCTCGAGGTATGGATATCTCATTCCCGGTGACGCAAATCTGAGACTCACTCTTCATGTGTTGCAGCTCTCCGATCCCAACGACGACCCAAATGACAGCTCATATTCAGACAGTGATGATGTCGAGATACAAGAAACTCAGCTACCATCCCCCCCAACTCTGCCTACGCATCATCCACAGCAAAAACCAAAACTCAACCTCCGTGCCACCAACGCAGATCTGAGCACCGGTCTGTTCAAGTTTTTCTTGACGGTTTCACGCGATGAGCATTTAAAGCTTGCCTGGAAGCCTTCCACTCGGGAGCTCAAGGACCGGGATCAGCAGGAGCAGGCCCGTTGCCAGGAAAAGTTCGATGTGTTTGAGAAGGCTGCTCGAAAGCGTGAAATGGCAGCTGAACGTAAGAGAAAACAGCGAGCCCGTGAAAAAGATGCCAAGCAGGTAAGCATAACTTTCATTCCTATCGCCGTGCTTTATGTCTCACGTGGCCTGTCATCAGAAACCCACCGTAGAATCTGTTCTTCATGATCATACTCCCCAACCGCTAGCAGTCACCATTGCTGAGGCTTCACGTCCATACCGTCAATTGCGAAGGCATGCTCGCAGCATGCAAAAATGTAACTCGGGCCGGAAGCGCAAGCGGGAGGACACAGAGGCTCGTCATGTCAACTGGCAGAGCCCTCTTTTATGGCCGACCATCGAAACAGCTGCCATTCGTGTCGGCTATGGAATGTCACCGATTGAGATTGAGCGCGAGCTTAAGCGAGTCGATCCCTCCCGCTTTCATGGTATTTCTGCCCAAGTTATAGGAAGGTGGATTGACCAAAGTGGGACACGGCCAGTATGGCGTGCCAGTGTCCTCGCTCGTGTTCAAAAGGGCAACCTTCCCTTGACGACTGCAACACCACCAGGCATCCTTGCAAAGTATCCTGAAGTCACGAAGACCATCATCGAAGATCTCCGTGCTCTGCGTGCAGTTGGCGTGGCTTTGGATACAATGCGTTGTCGTGGTGTAATCATTGCTCGCATCACTGTCTCTTGCCCAGAAATCTTCGAGGCCACCGCCAAGGATGGCTCAAAATTTCGATGTACTGAGTCTTGGGTCAAGAAATTCGTACATCGAACTCTCAATTGGACATTCCGTCGTGCCACTCGCGCTGCACAAAAGACCCCTTCCAATGCTGATCAACTCTGTCTGGACCAATTTTATCGTCTGACCTTAACTATCCGTGATTGTGCGATCTTCGATGCTTCCTTCTATGTCAACATTGACCAGACCAACATCGTGTATCAACCTGCGAACACCGCTACTTACGAGGAAGTTGGTTCCAAGCAAGTCGCAGTGATTGGACAGGAAGAAAAACGAGCATTCACTGTGCTCGTTGGCATCTCTGCCTCTGGGGATGCTCTTCCATTCCAGGTCATCTATTGTGGCAAAACTGCTCGTTCACTCCCCTCGAAAACCACACAACAATTCAAGGACGCACAAGACTTGGGCTTTGAGCTGTGCTTCTCCAACACCGATACCTATTGGTCAACATTCCAGCTCATGTGCGATTATGTTCGCAATATTCTAGTTCCCTACTGGACAAGGCAGAAGGAGCTCGTTGGGGCTCCTGATGACCAGGAATGTATCCTACAGCTGGATGTTTGGTCAGTACACAAGTCTGTGCAGTTTCGCACTTGGCTTGATCAGCAGTACCCATGGATCAAGTACCGCTTTGTTCCTGGCGGCTGCACCGGAATTGCTCAGCCATGTGATGTTGGCGTCCAACGCCCATTCAAGCTTGCCGTCAAGTGATCTCAACATGCTGATATCGTTGAGGAATCTCTGACATTGCTGAAGAAAGACGAAGCTGCACATGTCATCCGACTCGACACAACATTACCCACACTCCGTGATAGATCTTTACAGTGGCTCATCAACGGTTACCATGCTATCAACAAGCCTGACGTGGTCAAACAGGTATGTCACTCGCATTGTCCTCGTTTTACTCATGGATGTTAAAACACTCCTGCAGTCGTTTTTTCAGTGTAAGGCTGGTACAACATTCAATCTCTCGTTCGAGAGCCTCACCAGTCGTGAAGCGCTTCATGCACTACGTGATGTGCAAAAAAACGACACCATGACTTGGGAACGCATCAAAACGGCTCAATATAAGACTCCCGAAGCCGACGAAGAAGTAGAGCCACCCTTCACGCATGCTGCAGATGTCGAGCTTGATCCTAGCGATGTTTCGGTGGATACGGTTCTGCAACACATTGCATTGGGTGAATCATCTGTCCCTCATGGCTATAGCACTGATGATTTGGGTAATTTGCTGGTGGACAATGAGTCGGAGAGCTATGAGCGAGGGGTACTGGATGACATGATAGGGCTCCAATCTACAGCTGATGGGTCTACAGAGGTTGAGGCTGAGGGCCGTGGCAAGCGCAGACGTGTTGCGAACACTCAGTACAAAGACTTTTGGATGCATTAGATGTTTTTTTTGCGTTTTTACCACTTGTCACAATTTAGGTTCGACGGCCTCAGAGTTGGTGTGACCGTCACGAAAAATAGGTTCGATTCGCCAGGCGTGTGACGGTGTGACGAACCTAGGTGCGTATCTCGACAGTATTAGTCGTTTGTTCCAAACCTCTGAGTGTTTCCGTCTGTTAGATCCTACAGGTTATGAGCCCCGATTTCTAATGAAATCCTATGATCTACCTACACGCACACCACTGTTTTAACATCTCACTTTCATCTTGTATTCAGATCATTCCTTCGACATGGGGAAACTGGACCATATCCAGGAACTGACAGGACCAGACACATACTTCGCGTGGAAATGTGAAGTTACATACACTTTAGGAATTGAGGATCAATGGTGTCATATAACCGACACCGTTGATCCCGAAGATGTCCTGGGCAGTGCGTCGTATCAACCTGTGCCCATGGACCCTCTTCTGCCCACTGCTGCTGAGACAACTGCCATTTGTGAATGACTTATCAACGATCTCAAGGCAAAGGCTATAATCACTCGTTGTTTGTCCATATCAGTACAACAACTCATATCAACAAGTCACAAAGTCTCCGCTTGCAATGCCTGGAAAACACTGGAAGATCATTTCAGACGTACCAACATGGGCTCACAGCATGTAATCTGTCAGAACCTCTACATGCTACACATGAAGGACACCGCAGATGCTTCCAACTACGTTGGACAGCACTCTGTCCTTCGCGAACACTTACTTTGCATGGGCACTGTGTATACTGATGCTGAAGCAGTCTTTCAACTCCTTCGGGGCCTTCCACATTCAGGCACTTGGCTGCAATTCAAGGGGTTCATGACCATCACCCTACCTACAATCACTGCACCACCTGTCGCAGCTGCCACAGTGGGCGCTGCTGCTGCAGTCACTGCACCTGTAGTTCCCACACCCTCAGCGTTTGACATCTGTGTCTCACATATTTCAGCAGAAGCGGCAAGAGTGATTGATGAGAGAGTATTAGCGGGGGGGGCTCCTGGGTCGGAATATGCCAATGTGGCAACATCATCTACGTCACACTCTTCGGGTGGCAACATTAATTCAATCACTGGTCTTTGCAAACATAGGCACAATCCAGAGGGGATATTCTGTATGACTGTTGGATGCAATAAAGGAGACCATGATCATGCATATTGCTACACAAAGGGCAGTGGGATGGAGGGTCAAGCTCCTTGGATGAAACACAAGAAGAAGGAGACTGCAGCTGTTGTTGTTGCACCCACTCCTACGCCTAATACTGCATCTCCTACAATAGCAGCATTTGCAGGTATAGGGACAGCAGCAGATACCTTCCTCGTGGACCTTTCTTGTGCCGTCATTAGTGAGATTCCAGACAGCACTCCTGCAGATGCTGCAGCGCTATCATACCTTGTGGCTTCAGGCTTCAACATGATCCTCGACTCAGGAACGACAACAACACTCATTTGCGACAAGTCATATTTCTGGTCTTATTTGACTGCAGATGCCGTCACAGTACATACAGTGAATCATGGAAGCCTGTCTACTTCAGGTTGAGGAGACTCTCAGTAAGCATATTTCCTCGCTATCCATAAGCCAAAGTTAACATTCACTGCTCCTGCGCGTACCTTTTCGTGTCACTCCCTTAAACGTCGGGCCATAGCCAAGCTAGCTGCTCCGGATTCTTCCCCACCCCCATGCGCGCTTTCACTTCCTACGGCCTACGGACATTAGCACTCAGCACGGACGGACAAACTTCGATTGGAGTCACCGCAACGACGCTCATGGTCGAGCGCATTCCTTGGGACAGCACTTCCCCATATACCACTTTTTGACTTCTTCATCCTCGTGTCCTCATCTCTCTCGTGCCTGCCACTCTCTCCCATACAAAACTCGGGTGTATAGTGTAGCATCTCCTCGACAATGCTTTTTCCATGGAATTTTAACCATGAACGATGATGAGGATGCAA
The DNA here is from genome assembly GCF_016647745.1 of Suillus plorans. Classification (NCBI taxonomy): domain Eukaryota; kingdom Fungi; phylum Basidiomycota; class Agaricomycetes; order Boletales; family Suillaceae; genus Suillus; species Suillus plorans. The sequence continues at coordinate 84,451 of NW_024537448.1, read as the reverse complement.
TATGAAATTCCAATGACAGTAACATGTATGTAGACATCGATAGTAGGGTAGTGTGCACGAGGTGGAGCTGCAAGCTAGAACTTCGAAGAGGGGAAAATCCAGGATGCAGCAGAAATCACTGGAAAAAGAATGTGAAGGCCGCACCAATAGGGATAACTGACAAGAAGGGTTGACAGGAAGAGCCAACGAGGGGATGTTGACTGCGAGCGCGATGGGGATCTGGCGCTAGATTTTGGTGCGGACGTGCCGTCCAGTCTTGATGCGCTGTTCCACAAAAGTAATCGACCGGCGGTAACGTCATAGCTAGGCCGTAGGTACCAGGAAGGAGCGAGAGCGAGATTGGTGTCTAGGGTTACGGGCAGGATGCAAGGGTTGAAAAAAATAGCAGAGGATGCTGTGCGCAAAGGCCGCGAGCTCGACGAGCAGAACAATGGAAACGGTAATACATAGAAAAAGCTCCGCCGGAGTTTTCGGGGTCCAACCTTTACTGCATCAGTCGACGTCGAATCGTAACATGGTTTCTTAAAGCCGATCTATTTCAGAAGGTAAAAGGTCACAATCACGGTGAGGTAGCGCGTCCAAGGTCCGCGTATTCTGGGTTAATCACTTTAACAAAACCAAGATTCAACGTTACAACACACGCTGCGGAGCGCTGAGGTGCGTAGCGCGTCTTCCCCTCAGCTGCGACCTTGTTCAACGTTTCGTATTTGTAAGGAGCGCCATCCAAATTAGTGCTAGTGCTAGCTACTGACCGCTGACCTAAGCAACCTCGCGCCCTCACCGAGGCAAACTACTTATACCGAGTACAGAGTGTGAATGTCAAGCTCATCGTCAAACCTTGGCTCAAAATCGAGGCCGACGTTCTTCGCAGTTCCTGCTCACCAGCTGTCATGTTATTCCATGCTGTGTCGCTTCACGTCCTGTTTGTGCTCTTGAACCTGATAGGTTCAGCGTACGGGTACATCCCAGCGCAGCCTTCTAACGACACGAGCCAGATAAATGGCATGAATACATCAAGGTTGATTCTTCAGTGGTACCCCAACGGGTAAGATTGCCAGCGCGCCCTCCGCGTTTACATTCTAAGCTGCTCCGTTTGGTTGCTTGGGTTGTATTCTTAGCTCGGATTGGGAGTACGTGTCCTATCAACTTGTGGGCGCAAATAGCAATGGTACCACTAAGGTGCATATATATCCGTTTGAGCTGACTGCGATCTCATCCTTCAAGTAGGGGGCCCTCGTACACTTCACTGAGAGTTTAGCGATGAACGAGACATGTAAGCGTGCATTCTATATCGACTCGGCGAGGATGCTCATACAGACAGCAACCACTCCTTGGATAGCTCTGGTATCATGCGATGCCAATTCGACGGACTTCTCTGAGGAAGTCGACATATTTACGATGGCGAACAGCTCAGGTGCTCAATCTGCTGTAAGCTTGTTCGGTTGCATGTATGTCGACAATTGCATGGCTAATTCCTTCATTCCAGCTTCTGTATTCTCTTTATTCCAGCACTTGCGTCATCAATCCAGAGTATGCTGATCCCGCTAATTTTGATCAAGTCTTCGATATATTTTCAACTCAGTCGACATCGGTCTCGAGGTGAGTTTGACTGTACATGCTTATGTAGGCCTGGTTTATGAGTCCCTAGAAACATTGAATACGAGTTCGGGCAAGGTGGACGCACGAATCTATCTGTTTATGGGAATTTCGATGCAACTACCTTGAACGCATCGGACACAACTATCAGTCAGTCTATAGTGTCAGGCTATCCTACCGTTCCTGGATATCTACTTGCAACTTTGCAAGCTTGGAATGCGACGGGAACTAACTCTACTGGGACAAGCAGTAATGACAATGGTTCCACTGGTTCGACTACGAATCAAGGCAGTAAAAAAGAGACAGGTTTCACTATGTGAGAATAATTTGATAGTGTATTTGATTTACGGGCTAAGTCTGATTACAGGATCATCCTGTATGCTATCACCGGCTGTGTTTCAGCTTTGTTTTGCATCGTCATCATCTCGGGGGTATGTTGCGTTACACTATTGATTAGTGTTGATCTAAATATTGTTCAGGCAGTTAGGGCAATACGCCATCCTGAGAGATACGGTCCCCGAATTGCGACTGGTGACCTCCGTCTTGCACGCGGCGGGAGCCAAAGCCGAGCCAGAGGTCTTGGACGAGCCATTTTGGACACGTTCCCCATTGTGAGGTTCGGCACTGTGCCGGACAATCGGGTGGATCCCACTTATCCAAGTCTCAAAGACGGCGAATTGCCTCCTGTGAATGCTAATACAGCACTGCAGCAGACAAATGATGCAGTGGAGATGAGCACTATCTCCAGTCAGGCGGTCCAGCAACCGTTACAATCAGTGGGAAGGATTACTGAGAGATACATTTCTACTACTGTTGCCACAACAAGCGTGCATGGTCAGGAGTCCAATGCACGAGCTGTACCTCGGTTGACGCTTCCACGACTGCCTGCTACTTCCGACGCGCCACCATCCTCAGCACGGGATGTCGATCCGCTGATGCCAGAGGCAATCGGACGTGAGACATGTCCCATCTGTATCGTTGACTTTGAAGAGGGTGATGAACTAAGGGTATTGCCTTGCGAAGGAAAACATCGTTTCCATCAGACATGTGTTGATCCATGGCTTTTAGAGCTTTCGAGTTCTTGCCCATTATGTCGACAAGGTGAATCATGCCTCGCGAGCTCGAGATAACCTCTTACTAACGGACGACAGACTTTCACGCTCTTGAAGCGATGTTGTCAGGGTACGCGGGTGGTCGTGATACTCTTTCTGTATTTCCTTCCAACCGGCGTATCAGCCAAGCACCCTCGAACCAACAAAATCGCTTTTCTCGCTATTTACGATCTGCACGGCGGCGGCACCGTGAGCTTGAAGAAAACGATGATGATGCTACAGACCCGTCTATGTCCGCGACTGTTGACAATTCACTATGACCCTTTGGATATTTACCCACATTTATTTTCCACTACGATCAAGTTGTATACACCATAGATCCCGAACTCTGTACGAGCCCTGTACATGTGACCTACACCGTATTCCCGAAGAGAGCCGTTCTATATTGCTAGTACGTCTACTGAACCCACCGCGATCTCACTGAGTCAGGGCTGAAAGTCTCTTGGTCGACACTAGACAAAGAATGCCTGATAGGATAAACTGGTCTAACACCCAATGTGCAATCTAAAAGCTGATAGGATTCATATAGGAATTAGTACTGACGCAATATGTTCAACGTTAACGTTCAGCGGTAGCGCCGTGTCATTCTGACCACTCGCCAAATAAGGCAGAATCTCTCCAAAATATGACAACGTCATACCGGCGTCAGGCATGCACAGCTTTCCCGTTACTTTCAAAGGGTATATAAGGTCGAGGATATTCACTTTTCTTCCCCAACATCTTCTCTCCACACACACCCACATATCAACTTAAACTCCCAATCAATATCATCATCACAATGGCTGACACTGGACGTCAATCTATGACCGACAAGGCTGCTTCTTCTGTGAAGGTCCGAACATTTTTCCCCTCGGAATTTATTCTTGCGCCTGACATTGTCTTAGCCCGACTCTCAGAAGTCGATGACCGAGCAGGCTGGTGACAAGATGAAAGGAATGTCCGATTCTGTCGCTTCTACTCTCCAACCGCAGGTTAGCCCCTAATTCGATTTAAGGTTTTGATTGACGCTGACGGTCTGATTTCAGAGCGAGAAATCCACCACCCAGAAGGCCGGTGACACCATGAGCGAAAACTCCAACGAAGGGCAGGTGAGCTGAGGTTGAACAGTCATCTCATTAACTTGTGACTGATAAAATTTCGTAGGAGTCTTTGATGGAGAAGGCTAAGCACGCCACGGGCATGGGTGATTCGGAGACGAAGTAGTCCAGTCCTTTCAATACGAGCGTCTCATATACTGTATCATACGTCGGGATAATTGTGATTTTTAACACACAACGCACTTGAGCTTGAATCATTGTCGCTGGTCAACGTTAAAACGTTAACCACCGAATCTTGCCAACCTCCTTCTGCGCATCTCTTCCACACTGACAGACTCTCTCGGTGCTTCCGGTTCAGATATAATCGTACTAGTATCCGCTTCAGATTGATCGTCAATCTGGTCATCCTCAACAGCTGCTGAGATGTGAGGTGGAGGTGCTTGTCGTGTCTGAAGTGGTTGTACCGGAAGAGGGATGAATTCAGATGACACATGGTCCAATGATGCTCTTAGCGCAGCCTGAAAGTTGGCATCGTCGTCATCGTAAACTCGGTCCACATTTCCCCTGCTATGTGGTATCCCTGCTTGGGGAGGAGGTGTGTAATCCGAATCTTCGGAATCATCATCATCCAGTCCTCTGGCGTGTCGCCCTGCTAGCGAATCCGCAATTGCACGACGGAGATGCTCGTCTTCATTGCCATCTTCTGCTTGTGATCCGTATGGGGGCTGCCGACTTCCAAACCGTGCAGCCTCTTCCTCATACTGCTGTCTAAACCCCAATTCTTGTTCATGTCGCATGCGCTCCATGAGCACACGATCGCGCTCCATGGAAGCAGTAATTGGGTCAACGTCAGCGTTTCCGTACGGGTCCTGGTTGGGAGGAATGCCCGGCATAACTCCTCTCGTTGAACCCGATCCACGAATATCAGAGGCGAATAGACTACTCTGCGCGGGAGGGTAGGAAATCGGCATAGTCCATGAACCGCCGAGTTCTCCAGCCCCAGTCAGTGATGCTTGCAAGGCTGCTTGCAGCTCCATATCTTCGTTCTCAAAGCCAGACTCCACGTCATCCCGGGGTGACGATGAAGCCGAGGTAGGATCTGGTAAAGTAGATGCGATATCATCTGCGTCTGTGTGGGGAATTTGAGAGGGTGCATCTGGATCGATCTGTGTGACTGTAAAGATAGAGTATCCGTCACTCTCAGCTTGTTGCAGGAACATGCCAAGGTAGAGTTTGCTGATCCATCGTGGCTGACGTTTGGTGGAATCGAGGTTGAACCAGTGTCCATCACCTGGAATAGAGAGATCTCCAAATCGTCGCAACGTGTACCAGTGTTGATTCTGGTTGAGTACGAATGCGATTTGGTTACTTGTGGGATGACGATATGATGAGGAACGAGAGATGATAACTCATGGTAGACGGACGTACTGCGGCTCATTCTGATATGGCTTCATAGCTTCAGAGCGCCATCGAACGAGGCTGAAATAGATACTATAAGGTAATGCACCAGATATGAAACGTCAATTGGACAAACCTGAGATTCCAGATATTAAGTGCCTCTTCTAACACCTGCACGGAGAAGAATCCTGAGGAATCATTAACGCTTCATCCAGCTGAAAATACAAAACAAAATGCCTGTATCATCCATGTTGGTACTAGTACGTGCTCGATTGGCGTCGTCATAACGCGATGACTCTTCCAGTATGTCCAACTTCCGAGCGAATTGAGAGAGATCGGGCGCTGTGAACTATGGCGATCACACAAGTGAGTATACGATTTGCAATTTAAAGAAGGATACCAACATAGTTTCCCTCTGGAATTGGTGAATGAAAGCCGGTGAACACTAACATCGAGCAATAGATGGGGTACGTACGAAGTAGTGAATTGAGGGCATGCTGCGCACAAAGATTTGATCCTTCTTGCTGCCTCTCGTGGTATATCATGCGCACAAGTGGTTCCAGCCCTGCCATGTTGAATTCGATTTCCTATAGACTTGTTAGTTCAGTGGATGGTAAGCGATGTAGTTGCCCAAGTGGAAGTGTCATTTAAGGGACGCGCACGCGTGTCTTACGTAATTCAAGTACTACTTGCGACTTGTTCGCCGTTTGCCCTAGTTCATCATCTTTCCCCGGGTCCGCATATATAGCCATGATTTTCCAGCACTTCATACCTCAGTCATTACCTTTCAATCTGTTATCCTTACTTGTTTTATTATCCTCCACAGTTCTTGTAACGGCAGAAGACTTTGATTGCCATGTGTCGACTGGAGGGTTGAAATGGGACCTAACGTCGCTGAAGGGCTCGCACACAGTGTCTAGGACACGAGAATCACCGCCCACCACTATGCTGGATGAGCTCAGATTTAATTTGTGCAAGAACTTGAAGCCAATGCATGGTGTGCCAGAAGATGAACAGGCAAGTCCCATCCGTGATAACCCAGCACTGTCAATGTTAATGTAAACCGCAGTGTCAGACTGGGACAAGGGCATGTTTGAGGAAGATAAACAAGAAGCCCGAGTTTACAGACCGGGTGATTGCTATCATACCTGTCGCGTCGACGTCTGCCCTTGAGCCAGAATATTCCCAGCTTGATTGTATGCGGAGCTTCTATTTTATGTTTTGTTATGCATACTTAACAAATGTGACAGCACCGAAAGGTCTCTCCTTGACATTTCGCGGACCCTCATACCCCTCCTCGTCTGATGATCCCCAGTCTATCAATTTCTCTCTCTTTTGTGCCGACGATGCAGACCCTAAAGCAGAACCCACATTCGTCTCATATGAGAACGGAATTGTACGTGTCGATTGGAGTACACCCTCAGCGTGTGGTTTGCCGGATGATCAACCTCCTTCACAAACCCCTTCACAACCACCACCACAAGAGGATGATGACACACCTGCGGATGAAGGCGGTGAAGAGAGCGATACGAAACCAGCGACGAGAGGCAGTGGACTTGGGTTTTTCTTCCTTGTGTGAGTGGTATAATGTTGATACATAAGGAATACGACTGACTCCTTATTTCCTAGCCTCCTTCTGGCATTTGCAGCGTATTTCGTACTAGGCGCATACTACAACTATTCGACATATGGTGCCCGCGGCGTGGATCTTATACCGTGAGTGCATCACGATTCTTTCTCTGGAGCAAGACCTTACACCTGCGTAGACATCGAGATTTCTGGCGCGAGGTGCCATACATGTTGCAAGACGTTGTGTCTCATCTATGTTCAACGGTTCGACCACAACGGTCGACTCGTGGAGGGTATATTGCTGTATGATGATCACGTTCTGTCTTCTGGGACATGATTCTGTTCAAGGATATAGACATGGTGCATGCCTTTTTTACTTAATTACCCTAACGCCTTTATACTGTTAAACTACGCTGGAAACAGAATGGAGGTGGGAGGTGATTAAAGATGTAATGTCCTTCTGAAATTGATCCAGATGAAATCCACGAAATCCATAACTTTAGCAATGCTGCTGCGAACAGGCGCAGCTAAATGTCTCATTGAGTGACCACTGGGCTCATCGGGTTTCAATCTAGCCTTTGCTGTCACGCCACTGACTTTGAGGCCTGATATAGCTCAGGCGCCTTTTTGGGGGCTAGTAGGCCCATCAAGCAACAGCTGCTCCTCGGACGTGTGCTTGTGGTCCGCAGGTATGATCAAGCACTGGAAGCCATCAATAGATATATCTGCTGGCGGCCGCTATTATCCCACACTTCTGAACGCTTTCTGTGATTAGCGCAGGCATGGTTGGGACTGATACGTACTAACGTTTGTTCTGGGTATAGTTCAAGTCTGGTTGCTGCTGTTACTCAGGCATGACTCAGGTGCCTCGATAGATAGTAATATGAACTCGTGGTCAACTTTCTAGCGAAACAAGAATTCGCTCCACTCGATTCATGTTCACCGACTGCTTTAGGATTGAAAAACCTATCAGACATGATACAAATACATTGCATTGTGGGGGTTGTAAAGTATACGTGACTAGTCCGTTCCGGTACATCGAAAGCATTGCAGTGGGAGATATAGCAAGATAGTGATAAAAATGTGAGTAGGGGTAGATGTGCAGATGTGAGTTGTGATGATGATACAAAGTGAAATAAGAACGAAGTCTGATTGTAGTCCATGATAGCGATGAATATGTGAGTAGGGTGTGGTTTATACAAGAGTGAGTGGGTCGTTGTGTCAACGATAATACAACTTGAAAGTCAAGGAAGAGCTGGCGGTGATAAAGTCCGATTGTAGTCCGTTGGAGGCGAGTACGAAATACTGAGATCTTGAGAGATGACAAGTGACGAGCCAATGCGACCCGTGCAAGGCAATAATCAAACGTTCTGAGACAAGTGAACATTCCAGCTATCCGAGCCGTCTCGAGCTCTAGTGAGGCCAACGAAGAAGACTTTTGGGCCCAAAAAGTCAAAACGTTTTACGCCCAGCGCGTGTTCGCGCTGGTCTGCACGGGACCTAGCCCTAAAAGACTCGATAGCGGCACCAACTGCGTGGGAAGGTCTGTGCATTTGCATCTCGTGCGATGTAACACCTTGGTTGAGGGTTTCCCGTATCTTGAGCAAGACGTCATTCACGGTGATGCCATGGGGGTTTACAACTTCTATTATCCAAGCAGGGAGCTCTGGAATAGTAATGGTCATACGAGAGACTTTTGGTTGTAGCGCGAACTCCCAAATCCTGGTAGGCGGACAGTCTGGTCGCAGTTGCACATATGCTAGGTCTAGCATGACGTTAAACATTATATTTGGACCACGACTCAAGAGGGGGTGTAAGACTATCATGGAAGAGTGGGTTGTAGAAGAATGTTGGTCTAAGAAGCAATATATGAGATCTGGGCAACATATTAATGAAAAGAAGAAACACGTACGCGGCACAGGGGGTTGGTGCAGATGTGCATTAGGGTGAGGGAGGGACACCGTATGAAGGTGGGGTGCGTTCATAGATGGTATCGGGAGCGATACTGGATGCAGGTACGGCGTATTTGGGGTGGGCGCTGGGGGTGCCGGGGATGCCGACCAACTTGAACGGTCAGATGTTGACCCCCAAGACTTGTGGCTATGTGAAGAGGAAGAGGAGCCCATACGGTAATGCATCGTTTAGTCAGGGAGATTGGGCAGAAGGGGAGAGGGGCGGGATTGGAGATGAAAGCGCAGTGAGTCGACGACCATCTTACGCTGTCTTATATAGCGTACTGGGGAGCGTTGTCGGGAAGTTACTTGAGCGCTTATGGTTGTCATCGTGAGTAGGATACGGAAGGTATGGGCGGGAGTCGACAGCGAACATGATCGTATATGGTAGGTTCATTGATTGACGCTGGGCGGGGTTTCCATAATTGGACAGGGGCGGGAGTCTATTCCATATAAGGCAGGCGTCGGGATCATGTGCGCTGATGGCGGTCTTATCGATGGCCCAAAGTCTTGGATGCGCCCTCCGCCGAAATATATCACCCCTAGACTACATTTACTAAATTTAATTACATAAAATATGTAACAAGGTCCGTTCAGTTCACACAGACAAACTCAACGAGGTTTCTTTTCCAGTACTGCACTCACCGGGTGGCGCAAGCGCAGCGAGGTCCAATTCAGGCTCCAATCGATATGGTAATGTAATTTATCCTGCAACGAGTGATGCATGTTGATATCAATATTTGTCTGTTGACTGGTCAGATCACGGTCCATTACGGCGACGAGAAAGTGTAGTCGACACCAAAGGACTGCACAACCCTCTTGTTCCCTCTATCAACGGTCCACCAAACCAATTCTCTCCAAAGCTATCCCTGTCCTTGCCCTTAGTCGACTTGTAAAAATCTTCTCCGAGCTTTTGGGCTGCGCACCGGACTCGACTGCTACAGAAGGACTGCATAATACATTTCAGCACCCTGTATGCAGGAATAGCATGTCTTTGCTTATGAGAATGCATGCTTGCCGTTTTCGAATGGAGATTCGTTCCCGAGGCTTTGGTGCTTAAGGAGTGATCAAGGTTAGAACTTCACTGAACCTGAGAGCTCAATCCGGGTGTCGTGTCACCCACACAGCTCGGAACCCACAGCTGGTCTGAGTCCACATCTACGTCAAATGACAGGCATGCAAGTTTGGTGTGCGCACGATCACATTGTGCTCTGAGGTAACGTGGTTTTGTTTTCCCATTGCTCGCTGTGAGCCGCGTCTGCTCGACAGTGTAGCGCGCCATGGCGCTCATGAGGAAGGATGGATACCCTAATTCTGAGTTTTGTCTGGCCGGTTTGGACTGGAATCCAGGGAAGGTTGCAGGACTCAGGAGTAGAATTTGTCAGCGAGGTCACGTGAATTCGCGCCTGTGGTAAAATGAGGCAATAAAACCAACTTTATCACGTGCTCGTCGTAACATGGATCACAGAACTGATATGTCGCATCTTCACTCAGACTACCACTATGGCGCATACAAATCCAGCAGACGACGAAGAACTTAACAACGATCCAGGAGCATATGTTATTGGGTTTGGTAAACACGCTGGTAAACGACTCGATTCCATCCCCACCCACTACAGGTTGTGGGCGACAGGAGCCGAATGTCAACATTTCCATGGGGTGAGAACTCAATGTGGTAGATATCGCTGTCACTGAGAATAATTGCAGTATGCAGATTTAAAAGAGGCCAATGATCGATATGAAGAAAAACTTCTCCAAACTCCTGAAGCCTACACCTTCTCCTTCGGAAAACATGAAAACAAAAGACTTGACGAAGTACCAGAAGATTACATTTGGTCTGTTATTCGCCCTTCGTTTTCTAATAATCCCTGGGTAAGTCGATTCTCTTGTCATGTTCATGTTTATATATATCGTTGCTGCAGTACCAAAGCCTGGTGGAAGCACATCGTCGTTACCTGGACCAGGTATACCAAAACAAATCACCAGGCTCAGTTGTCATTTGGTTCGGGCAGCAGTGCCGGGGGCACACACTCAGCTTTGCCTACAAGCGGCGTGGTTTCATTGAATTTTGTCTGAGACCAGAGCATAAATTTTTTAACTGGGTGAGTCACGGTTTCCCCGACGGCGTCTGACATTCGGTAATCACTCCTATTCCAAGTATTACAAACTTGAAGACCTAGTTCGGAGGTACGAAGCGCATCTCGCGAGCCACCGACGGCCATACCGCAGAAGAAAACCTGCACATGTGGAAAACCCCGTAGGGGAACTTCTGGGACATTGGGACGACCGTGGGTCTGTGGAGCCAGGTGATGAATATGAGCGGGATGACTTTGTAGTCGACGATGGTGAGGGGGAAGATGAATATTCCCAAGAAGATAGTGGTTCCCAATCAGACGATAGCAACGACGACCACGGATTTGATGATTTCCAGGGTGAAGAGATATATGATGATTCGGAAGTCAATACAACCGGTGACCCAGACGGATCAAGTCCAGAGCAGCCTTCTTGCGCGAGTGCGGCTGTCTCTCAAGCCTCGGAGTCGGACTCAGATTCGGATGACGATACGCCTTTAGACGAATTGCCCAACAAGATCAGGGCAAAACGTGTTTCCGGGAAAAAGAAGGCAGAGGTCGTATCCTCACCCAGCCCCCAAAGAAGTCATCGATGTGAAGGCGAGGGCAGTAATGATGATATCGCTGCTCAGCCCCCACAAAAACGCCGCAAAGGTACTGATCATTTTATGAGCTGTTCATGCATGATCTCAAGTGCCACGATGGCAGGCCCCCGCTTGGTCCGTGATAGGCCTGCCTGGAATGAATTCGATTCCGTAGCAGAGCCCGTCGCTTCGACGTCGCATCTTGATGAACAAGAACTCTCTCACTCAGGGTCGTCCCAGGAATCCGCTGCAAGTTCAAGCACAGCTGATGAATCGCAAGTTGAGGATGAGTCTTCGCCAAGCGACAACGAGGAATTATCGGACGGTTATATTCCTCCTCCCTCACTCTTGGGAGGCTACTATCGTTCGCTTCCACGTGTAATTAGTGGCTTCTGTCACCAGAAGATGTCTTAGCGGAGCTCAATGGCATACGAGCATTCGCGATGAACTTTGATAATAATATTCGTCCGAGCTGCGATGTAGTATAGAGCCCCGTTTCATTTCCGAGCTCAGGTGCAGGAGTTACGTGACAGCAGTGCGAAAATCATGACCACTGCCACTTTCATCGTGATCTGAATCATCTGATGGAGTAATGACCTTCATCAGCTTCTACCTATCTGGAGAAGATGCTCTCACAGCTAAGCAGGAATTCGATCTACACAGCTTGTTTTTAGCGAGCTTCTCTGTTTCGAATCTTAAGTGAGTTCGCGGTGATGCGCCCTCTGTAGACAGCGCCTTGTATTCATACTGGCCAAACTGACGACATGTGGGTCCAGGAGACACACCGCGGTCACCGACGTGTGCGGGGGTGATAACTGGGGTGTAATTCATTGCGCCACTTTGTCGGTGACTAGTGTCAGAACTTTGCAAGTACTCTCGCGATGACATCGCATGGATGATTGGCTCAGTACAAGAGTCATCGACGCAGCACTTGGTTGGAAGGGACTCGTTAAATCAACCTCAGCTGCGGGGATGTCCTTGTTCGAATTGGTCGCAACCCAAAGATAAGAGAGCTGTGGCAACAATAAAACAAGTCTTGGCGACGAGTTCCCAGAGAGTCGAATCACGCCGCCGATGAATCACATGGACCGGTGAATGAATACGAGTGAGGCAGTGAAAGTACAAGTCACCGAGGTCCGAGGTGTTTAAGGTTCAAGGTGCTCGTGTTAGTGTGTAAACAATGTCGAACTTGAAAACGTAGATGCCCACTGGCGAGCTTCCGCCATGATGAAAAACCCAGATAGGGCTGATGTTCAGAAGGCTGCTTCACACGAAAAAGGACCTGGATGAGATCGGACCGACATATCATGATGACAACGAGCGCTATGTGGCTGATTGCGCTGATCATTCTACGATTAAGACACGATGATTCGGCCAGGTACGACCTAGGATAAGCCAATGCACCTGTAGGTTGTAAAAAAATAATTATTCCTGTTGGGAATAGAGAAGAGGAAGCCGACCTGAGTCCCGACGTTCCGAATGACAGGGAGGTTGAACCAAAAAATTGCGCGAGGACGATAAGGAGTTATGATGCGGCTAAGTGCTCTGATTAGATGTCCGACGGTCCAAAGTTGGGATCAAACGATCTCTTTGTTCGGGTTACAGCTGCCTAAAACATTGATTTCCGTGCCCGCGCTAGCTTAGAAGCCCTTGTCTGCAGACTCTACCACTTATATAAAAACCTTCTATAGCCTCTGTTATGCCGACGTTCATTTTCCAAACGCCCGTGGGCTTTACCCTAAAATTGCCGTGTACGTATATCCTTCACATATAAAGTTCCCATCCGAGAAATCAGCCTCGTGCCCTCTTTATCGGTACACCCGCTCTTTGCTCACACATCATCTTTTTTTCCTTCAGCGATACCTCCCTCCGTGTCCCTAAACAATGCCTGCTGAGCGATCCCGTGGCTCATTGAAGCGCGAGTCTTCAGATGGTATGTATATCATTCAATGCATAAATATGTTTCCAGATGACCTGATGTCTATATTAGTAGGCGCCCAATTAACTTGGACCCTTCCGCTTGAGCCTGCGTCTCCTCAGAGCATTGCCTTTGCACCCAACGTAACACCCATCACTTTTAACGAACCACCTCACACTGTTCAAACTACATTTGAACCTGTACTCTTTCCCACTCCTACCGCGGAATGCTCGTCCCGTCGGCCCACGCATAGCAAGAAGCGGCCCGACGATCATATCCCCCGTCCCCCTAACGCCTTCATCCTCTTCCGCTCATCATTCATCAAAAGCCAACACGTATCCACAGGAGTAGAAACTAACCACAGCACACTTTCAAAGATAATAGGTCTTACGTGGCAGAATATGCCCCATGACGAGCGTCAGATCTGGCACGCAAAGGCAAAGAAGGCATTGGAGGATCATAGGCGGAAGTGGCCACAGTATGCTTTTCGTCCTTCTCATACAAAAGCAAAGGGTGGGACCGAGAAGCGCAAAGTTCGGGAAGTCGAGCCGAAGGACATGAAGCGTTGCGCGAAAATTGCTGAGCTCCTTGTAGAGGGCAAAAAGGGCCAGGAGCTCGAACATGCAATTCAAGAATTCGACCGCACACACGTCCCTGAGGTTGTTACACGTTTCGAGGCTCCCATAACTGCTAGGGCATATCGCCGATCTTCATCCGCTCCCATTGACAACCCGGAAACGAAGAAGCCATTCCTTTCATCCTCGCCCGCGCCACGCCGTGTAGTACGTTCCACAAGCAGCCATCCTTCCCTTTCGTCAACCTGGAAATCTCAATGTGACGATCTTCCGCCGAGACCCGATGGTTTGGCGTCAGAGCACTGTCTTGATGTGTCGGCATCCTCTTCATTTATTTCATCAGATTATTCTTTCCCTGCGAAACCGCAACCTTCATTGGTGAGCCGCGCCGGACTATTCGGCTCTATTCCGTTGACAATTTTTTTCTGCAGGAATTTGATCCTTTCATGTTCGACGTAGCGTTCGGCAATTCGATGGCGTCTGCCGGTCCAACTTTCCCTGACTTTTCTCCTTCACCGTGCGAGACGCGGGTTCAAACGCCTTCATTAGTTATCGACACCACACAGGGCAGCTGTGACTGGTCGCAAGCTTCATCGCCCTACTGTAACTCTCCTGTCACTCCTCATTTCTCCCTCAATCCTTCTTTCGACACATTGTGCGCAGAAAACGACGATCCGTATACGACCGGTTCATTTTCCTTCAATAACTCATATCCCCTTCCTTGCAATGGGGGTTTCCCAGACGCTTTCAACACATTCGGTCACCCCGAAAATTTGGCCTCCTCGTCGTTCTCGAATGAAGATTTCTTCTCGAAAAATCAATTTTCCTTATTCGAGCCGGGGAAACTGGAGCTTGCCAGCGTGGATATGGAATTTTCCGCTTTCATGTCATCATTATCGGCCTTCTGATCACGAGTGCACTGTTTTTCCTTGGTTTCCGTTAAGTAACCAAATGATGTATTTTTAACGACCCAACGCGCGCGGAACTTTTCTGTGTAACAACTTGTAACATCTCATCTCATTTTGCGATACATACTTTCACACTTCCGTCATACCCACTTGCTTTGTGTATAGTTATACATATCTACATGTACTTAGAACACTTCTCTTTGCCAGCGCAACGGAGAATTTTCATAGATTGCTGCAATTACATAGTCCAGCTTGAAGATTTGAATGATGATAAATCATGACGCACGAGGACTTCATGATGAAGTGACGGCATTCAACGCGCACCTGACCTTTCATATCGGGTCATGATACATGCTAGCGTGAATCGTAATAATCGTAAGAGATCGTAAGGTTCCCAAACGCATCAGGCAAGTACGGAATGGAAGATAGGGCACGTGTGTTTAAACTCTCTTGAGGTCACGAGTCCCCGACGAGGATGGGAAAGGGCAAAAAGAGGGTAGCTCCGGTTTATTCCCTCGCGCTACCACCGAACTCGGGCCTGCTCGGGAGTGGGGCTTAATATTTGGCGCGATCACCGGGGGGAAAAAAGAGGGCGCATATACATTGTCCGAGTGTGCTAAGCCCTGAGTAGACAGTCTAGACTATATGGTGCAAGAAGTGAGGATCACTGTGCGATGTGGAGTTCACTTCAGCAGAGGAAAACCTTTGACGTTAAGAAGCAGCCGATTGTAATAATAGCGCACGATGCATTCGAAGACATGACCGCTGCCGAAAAACGATGCATCGCGACCGCCACTATTACATGGCATTTCGTAAGATCAGTTATCGCAGACATGGCAGATCGGAAGTCCATGTGTAGCGCGTCGCACATGACACATGTGCTCCAAGATTAAGTTCCACGAAGTTTGCTCCAAAATTTGTATTCGGAATTTCAAGGTCTCTGAAGGTGACAAAACTCATTAGATCCCGCGGGACAGGAACATAGGAGTCCTTGTACCTTGTACCTTGTATTCCATTCGAGGATATTTTGGTTCCTCACCTGACTGATACCTGATAATCGTCATCGAGGGTTGACAAGAAGTATATGTTCACCATGGAAACACCACGAGTTCACACAACACCATTTCTAGCCGTCTCCTGGCTTGGGCCGAGCCAGCAAGCCCATGTACGTGTATGAAATGACCTACCTATGCGCCAACTCAAAAGAGTGATTCGGAAATGGTTCTTAGCGCATCCCAAAATGTTGCGAAAGTGAGTTTGCTGCATCTGGGAATTGCTTGCTCGCTAGCGTTATAGATAGATGCAGTAAGGGTTGAGTGTTTGGGAAAGCGACAGAGACAACGTGCATACCTCTGAACTAGGCCAGATCGGAGGAGATCCGCATGTAGCGCAAGCGCAAGCGTCCATGCTTCGCTATTGCGCGTACCACGAAGCGCGTGTTGGAACTCGGGCCCTATCCCAGCTAATTTTCCAGGACCTGTAGCAGGTGTCACAACAATGTTCAAACCCTATTCATTCAAGAAAATGAGGGTCACTTTCCTAGAAGGCATGCTCAGTTGTAATCTTCCTCGCATTCGAGAAAGGCATTGGTTCTGGAGATGCCACGATACACCTCAGCTCGTCGCATCGTGCCACTTGTGACTTCAGTCGTACTAAATCCATGATGGATAGTCGATACTCGGTGGCTCGGCAGTTGCTCTCGATTCCCGTAATTTCAGTCCAAGGACTGCCATGCAAGTTGAAGCGTCACTAAATACCAGAATGATCAGTAGGCGGCCATCATAGCGGTGTGCTGCCAGTCGTGGGCCTCGTGGCGTACGTAGGCAACGTTGGCCGAACCAAATATGGCAGGTGCAAATATTTACCGCTCGGGCTGACCGGGCTTCCAATGGACAACGCTCAACGTTGCAACGTTGAACGTTAAACGTGAACCCTTCCAAACTTTCAGTGCTTCCGTTCTGCCCCATCTATGGATTGTGCCAGTACAATGGTAATGATGACGAATTTATTCAAGGTGCGTTGTTCCTCAGCTGAAGTCAACTCTGCAACCTAATTTGAATTTGTAAATCGAATCCACAACTCTGGGACATGAAAACACAACACCCTACAGAAATAACGACATCGTCCCCCTCGCTGGTCATGCATTCATGGCCAAAGAAGGTGTCTGTGTTCTTTTGGTATGCGGCGAAAGCGTTCTTCATGCGCATCACGTTTCGATTTTGATCATGACTCCCAGGGATTAATCAGGCGGAGTGGTCAGGAGCATCCGCATCTCGTGTGTTAAATGCATACTTGCTACTAGGCTTGATTAAATCAACTCTTCTGGTTGCTGCCGTCGGTGTATCCATCTGCTGTCGCACCGGTAGCAGGGCGTTACTGCGTACTTATTTGCAACTGACCAGGCCACTATATCATGATGTCCATCCGTCTGTTACAGCTTTTCGCAGGTGGCGCTGTAGGCGGGATGGATCTCGCAGTATCATGCTCTCGGGCTTTGGTGAGCCTTGTATATCTTTTCCTCGTTACATGGTTCGACCGTTACATCGACGTCCATTGTAATTCATGGGCCTTCTCACCAAGAATTAATAGCTGTTAAGGAGGAGGTTGAACTGGATTTATTTCCCTTGATATGCCGCCGCATCGAGTTCTCGTACTTCTTCCCCACAAATTAAAAGCGACTATGCGAGTGCATATTGTTCCAACGATTTTATATGCTTGATGGAGTTAACACCGTCTCACTAGCCCCTGGTATATGTACGACATCTTTTTTTAAAAGAAAACCCGACACTTAGGGAACGGCGGGGAAGAAAAGTGCAGCCGAAACCTACATATTATAATATTTGAGTATGCTCGACAAGGTCACACCTAGATCCTGAAAATCATGGGCTCTCCGAATCTCCAAGCGTCATCTCGTCGAATTCCTCTAATAATTCTTCCAGTTTCACGGTGGGGAAGTCAGGTTCCTCCTCTGCATCCTGTTTGTCTTCATCCACCGCAGTAGTGTTGCTCGTATCCACTTCATCAATGTCCATTCCATATTGGCCTCCTTTCTTCCGTGCTCCATCAGTGGCATCACGCATTTTCGTATCCTTGGCCGCGTAAAGATTGACCGTCCCACGTAACTCAGGGTCTTCTTCGAGGTCCTGCAAAAACCGCTCATAATCCTCTTCCACCTTCTTCTGATCTCGTCCGCCCATACGCCCAACAACACCCCGCCCGGCCCCAGTTTCACCCTCCTCTCCAGCTTCTTTCGCAATACTCCGCAGCTTCCAATTTCTCGACTTATTTTTCTTTCTTCGGTTCGGGTACGTTTTCTTCACGAGTATGATATCCGGAATGCGGGATGAAGGAAGGGATGAGAAGTCGTCTGAGTTGAAGTTGGCGTGGCTGAGATGATATCCGAGCGCCGTGTCGCCGGGCTGCAGGATAGCGCCTAGATGTGTCCGCGTGTGGAAGATCTGGGTTGAGACACTAGAGTTCTCGTGATCCATGATCGTATCTTGGTCACCATGGGATCCATGTGATTTGAATGCACCAGACATTGCTACCTGCGCGTCGGCAGAGACCCATTTGCCACGGACAGCGCCTGAGGGCTCGATGTCCAAGATCGTAAACTCAACCAAGTCTGTCACCGTCGCCAGAGAGATGAAGGGTGCCCTCCAGTAAACCGGCGCTGATATCTCACAACTTTGCAGTGTTGCAGGATCTAAGAGCTGGAAAGAATTGCCGACCCGAGTACAAATAGTAAGCGGGCTTATGTTGCTCAGCTGCCGGGCCTGTTTTGGAGGAATGCAGACAAGGTCATCCTTGCAAATAGGGACAATCTCGACAGAGTAGGTGAATTTATAGTTTGCAGTGCCCGAATGAGTGTCTGTGGAGAGCAACTGCTCGGAACCTTTCGATCTGCGAGTGATGAGAACTAAAATACGAGCCGTCGTGAAGCAACTTACCGCACTGGAACAACCCCTGCTAAGAACTCGACCATCTTGATCGCATGACTTCGTTGACTATAGAAGAAGTCGAGGCCATCCCTGACCTCTTTCACCGATATCGTGTCTTTTTGTGTCCCGTGCTTCAAAATCAGCTGCTCGAGGTATAAAAATGTCCGTTTGTGGGAGACTTTCTGTCGCACTTGTACAAGTGCTTTCCACGTATTTTTCGCCGCAAGCTTAGTACAATCAGGGCATTGTCCGTGCTGGACAAGATATTCGATCTCAAAGATTTGCTCCAGTATCGTCGATGTCAGAACCTGATGGATGTGAGTAACATACGATACTCTCCAACAGATGTGCATACCTCCTTCTGAATCGTCAGCGAGACTCGTAATCGCTTCGAGTGAGGCTCCGTCCATATGAAGTGAGCTTCTGTCAACCGCACTTTATTCAAGCCCTTGAGCCTCTTTAGACAGATCGCCAGTAATTCTTGAGATTCTGGTCGAGCGAGGGTCCAAGATTGAGGGGGCGATAGGAAACGTTCGCAATTTCTACAAAATGAGACCGAGGCTGATCATCATGATCAGTACCGTTCATCATGCTGCTCAAAAAGTTCGCGACAACACACACTGCTTTGGGATACCCTCGGTTATGTCTACGCTACACAAATGTGAGCACTCTCAAATCATGATCTTGCATGGCCTGATGATACTCACGTATTTCGAAGACATGCCACACATAAATTGGCAGAATTTGGGACAATCGGTGTTCCTGATGATCATGATGGGGATCAGCAGAGCAAATATTTCAAGATCAAAGACTTGCCACAATCAGCACAGAGCACACGATGAACAGCGGGTCCTGGAACAAATTCCATCTTCACGAGATGGCGTGTGCTGAGATAACTTATGACTGACTCAGATCTAGATTTTTCACTCAGTTATGTCATCAATGTATGCATCTCCTTATCGAGTAATCTCGCTTGAACCCAGGGATTCGCTCCTCCCAGTTTCTTTATCCGAGCCTTCTCTACTCAGGTTATCTGCTCATCCACCACTGGCCAAGGCATTGCACGGAGAAACACATTCATACCCCCAAAATTTTAAAGGGTTTTAATTAGGCGTTTTTTACATAATAACATGTACGTCATCGTGTCGCGAAGTTCGAGTCTTTCAACGCTAAGTCCCTTACTACATAGTTGCGTGTTCAAATCTCCTTAAGCCTCTAAGCCTTCAAGGCCTCATTGTTTGATATTTACTTCTCGTCCATTTGATGGGGAAATCGTATGTCGTAGTCGTGGGTTTGGAGCCAGGTATATATCCGAATTGGTAGGTTGAAATCCCTATTCTTGCAAATTCAACGCGTCGACGCAATATGTTGGCACAACGCCAATTCCTTATGAATTTGTGAAGCTCATACGCTCTTCAGGATAGAATGCAGTGGACAAACCAAAAAAGTTCCAGGCGCTGTTTATCAAAGCTTTGATACGTACGAGGAAGCTCTTGCAGTATGGCTCGGAGCCTTGCAAAGGGGTGAAGTGAGGGCCGTCCGACCAAATGCAGGCGCTGCGGCAGCTCCTGCCACTAGAATCAAGAATGAGATGGATGGTAACATGTACCAGCCGGTGACTCCGAGCAAAATGGATCGTGTCGCCACCAGCGCTCGTACTGTCAATGTGCAGTCGCGCCAGACGCTATGGGATAATGTGCCCCTACCCCATTCTCCACGCCAAATGTTGTCACCAGAACCACCAACTGGAGTGACGCAGTACGTGGAACTACAGGACGATCCTTGGCTTCAGCCAGAAAGAGGATTGTCACCCCGAGTCACCGTGGAGAATACATCTTACACATCTTCAAGTTCTTGCGTAAATGAAGCGTCGCATTTACTGATGAGATCCCGCCCCAGTCATATCAGAAGGGTCGAATCTTCCCCCGCCTCATCCCTGACGTCCATAGAGGAAACAACATCCCCTCGAAATCTACGTCGACAAGCGACTGCTCCTGCGTCATTCGAGACGGGAGCGCGGTATCCCACTATCGAAGAGATACGTAAAGGTCAGAATTTGGATCCTCGCGTCATGATTCCGCCTTCAAGGATATTTGATCCTGCAAATGTCAAACCTCGTCCAGGGGGTGTTTCCGGTCGCAGAAAGAATGGCCAGATGGATGCAGAATTAACGAGTCCTCATTATTCTACAACGCACCTTGTGCGAGATCGTCTGCCAGCCGTCGATTATCCAGAAGACGACGAGCAATCTATTTCTTCTCTCCCACGACACCGAGTTGCCAACAAAGGGAAGAGTCGAGCACCCACAAATGCTGCAACTGAAGCACGCGCATGCGGTTATGTTTCCGCCGCCGACAGTCAACATTCGTTCTCGCAGTACCCTTACCATATTCAAGAAGTCTACTCGCTTGATAGGCCTGAACAGCGCAGCGTTGTTGTCGTGCACTGTCCACCAGGGAACGGCTGCTGTCATAGACACTGTGAAAGCGCGTCTGCCTGTAGTGCAGTAATGAATGACAGGGTTCAATCGCGCTACGCCGATGTTGGAGTCTCTCCGACAATATCAAGTGTGAGCTTGGCTCGCACAAACTCCAATGTACAGGATCCCGGAGCGCGGGTCTCTGATGCCTCAAGTAGGCAGGGGTTCCATTCTCTTTTAGGATTTTCCTCCATGCCCCAAGTTTCGCATAGCAGTCACGCTGTCGAATCGGACGTCCGTTCTCCATTTGCACGAGGGACAAGAATCCCATCAGGCCTATCCGAGTAAGTGGCCGCTCTGGTATCACCTTTTCGCCGTGGTACGACTGTGTGCCCGCGGCTATTACGCTGGATTATTTATTTCTTCTCATCACCCATTTGGATACTTGTAATTGATCGATGGGCCCATTGCTAATCAATTCTTCGTCTAGGTTGTCGATATTCGGACGACCATCCCCCGTGATGCAGGGCTCGCCAGCGAGGGACAGGCACCGCAGCGTGGTGATCAGCCGAGCATGATATGAGGATCAGACTATCAGTTCAAGCCGACATGTCCATCAGAAGGTGATGGTTGTTTTGTTGATGCAAATTGTTGTTTATATTGGTTTTGTTCTGTTCGAGATACCCCTGGCTTAAAGGATCTTGATTCCTGATGCCTTGTTTGACTGGCATAGCAGTTGGCTTCTTATTGGTGCCCGGATTTAAAGCACATATTTCTTCATGTACTTGGTCAAAAGGACAGAGGGGTGCAAGGTAGCAAATGATGGTCAAGAACTGAAATCATCCTTTGAGGTGATCGCAGGCTTTCTCACGCCACAAACGCGTTTGGGTTGTCCTGGAGAACTGGCGAGTCACGATATTTCTTGGATGATATTCTCTCCTTGACTCGCCAGAGGGCTTTGTTGTGTTGATCGATTCTTTCTGAGTCATTATCCTTATGCCCCGTAGGTTTTATTCGGCATCAGATGTACTTTTGTGGATCTAGTTTTCACGGGTTTCGGTGCGCTGAGCAAGCTGCCGCCGCAAATTATCATTATCATATGTCGCCATATGCATCTAGTGTACTTGATACGGTGCTCCACATTCAAACCCTAACCCTATTCACCTTTTTTGGGGTCGGCTCAACACACCGATAACCTGTTGTATGTGGTGTGTGCTAGTTTGAGCTTGTGGATGGTGAAATTAAGACCGAGAACACGCCGAGTATGATTTGGAATCGGGAGTCAGGCACTTCACCGTTACGATAAAGACGCATGAACGACGGCCGAGAAATCAAAATCCAATCTGGCGATAAGCCCGAGGGCCTGGACCGATCGATCAACACGGCCTTCCTGCTGTTTGCTTGACCCACTCCCTAACGATAGCTAGAAATACGAGTTTTTGTGAAAGTGTGGGGCACCGATTACACTAGAATTCGAAGAGACAGTACATGAGATAGAATCGATGGAATACCCCCAACTCTGCAAGCAATCTATACATGAATGAACTTCCTACTGTCATTGGAACTCGAAGGGTAATACTGTCATGGATTCTTCAATATGACGCGAGTTATGGTCGCTCTGGAGATACACCACTTCCGGGCGGCAAAGTGGCTGTGGCTTCAAATGAGGATGCCTTGCGACAGACAGCCGAGCGAATATCGCGACGGCGAGTTCATGGTACAGCGTGCTTCTTGCCGGTTATTAATCCTGGCATTGTGCAGTAGCCGCGAGTTTTCTTGAACAGCCTGCCTATGCATAGAACACAGGAACTGTGACTCAACCTCTCCTAGGTACGCCTCGCGGCAAGCCTGTTCCTCGGCTTGCAGATGATCCAAGTCTGGTTCCACCGCCTAAGCTTCCGACGTTTCCAGTAGCACTAGTCGAGCGACTGCGAGGGATTGCCGATGCGGCACTCGTCGAGGCTGGTATCACATGCGCAAAATCAGAATCTGGTCGTTGCTCAAGTGACATATTCCCATACCTGCACGAGGAATGCCTTTGGTACTTCTTGCAGCTGCAGCTGCCGATGTGGCTCTTGTCCCACGAATGCCCCGGACTCCACTTGACCCACCAGTACCGCGGCCACGGGGCGCTTTTGTAGCCGCAGCTTCGCGTTGTGTACGTTCTTCTGCTTCGCGACGAGCAGCTTCCTCTGCAGCCGCGCGCGCACGCTTTTCTGATTCCTTCCGTTCTGCCTCTTCCCGCTCAAGGCGTTCCTTTTCTAGTCGAGCCTGTTCAAGAGCCTGCTGTCGCTCTTGCTCAAGTAACTCCTCATCCTTGAATTAAGCGTTATCAGCCACGAAAAGGTCCAAAAATCACAGAGAATTGGAAGAGAAACGCGTCGCGAGCCGAACTATGGCATGGGGAGATTCCAGGAAAAGAACTAGGCAAAGGAAATATAGCTTACAGCCTCTGCGCCTTCCCATTGTTCATCAAAAATCAGCTTAGCCACAGCTTCCGACTTCCCAAGCATATTAACATATTTATCTAGAAGCGCATCCGTCTGTGCGAGTTGAGATGTCACTTGCTGCACAAGCGAATCAGCAGACACAAGACATGAGGATCATTAGCCGATTCCATGCTCAGCAGTAGTACACACCTCAGTGGCAGTCTGAGTAGACCGCAACGCGTCATTAAATAACGCAAAAGACGCGTTCAGCTTCTTGAGAACGAAGAGATCGCTATGAAGCTTGTCTTCCCGTGCCTTCGCAGCAGCAACCCTTCCAATCATAGTCGTATCAGCATCGTTTTCAGAGCTCTCGTCGTTTTCTTCTTCATATTCGTCGTCCTCTGATATTCTGCTTTGATCAGGCGAGAATGTTTGTGATGTTGTAGCAGCTGGTGCCAGTAGACTGAAACGTGGTCTGTCATGAAGATGAAAATGTTCTGTGTCTTTGTCTGAAAGTGAGAGCTCTGAGAGGGAAAGATCGGCGCCCCCAGGGCCCGTATAAGAAGGCGAGTCGAATGGTTCGGGTGATAGCAGGGACCCGGACAATAGTCGTGGATCGCTGGAGTTTGGAAGCGGTGACATTGACGGGGTGGAAAATGACCATGACATCTTGCGCTTAGCAATTGGAGTTCGGTCGACAGATCAATCACGCAAGTTCAAGAAGCTTTGATGGCAGTGATCATCGATCAATTGTGACCCTACAAAGCCCCACGACCGACATCTACCAAGTATGCAAGTACTTTGCTCAGTACTTGCACTTTTGACACCTAGCTGAAAACCTGAAACAATTTCGAACGAGATATTGACGAGATGGTGTGGATACAGAGGAGTAACCTTTACATCAACTACCGTACAGCTAACGTACTAGTACACTAAGTAAGGCCAAGGTGAGGCAGAAACAGAACCACGACCTTTACGAAAGAAAATGCGTAGAGTAAAGTGTGCTTGAAGTGTCCAAATCAAAGAAGTCCAATTATGAGATGCCAATTGTTCGAGTCCATTGCCTTAGTCCATCATCGAGTTTACCAACCATCCAAATCGTACATCTCTTCCCTCCTATTTTTTTCGTTCTTGTTTGATATTTTGACAGAAAACTCTGCAGGCACCTCATGTGGCTGCGTCAATTGGGAACTGATCACTCCAGTTCCCAGAGTCGCCGAATACTGGATTAATTGTCAACTCTCTGAATTGAGTTAAGATAGCATGACACAGGACACTCACATACAACCCTGTACTCGTCAGGAGTGGTGCCGGTAGGGATTGTTACTTCGATTTGACCATCAGTAAGCGCAAATCCAGATGCTATGGGACTGGATTGGGTTTCATCGCCCAGGCGAAGGTATATCTCGCCATTAGGGTTGGTTACTTGGGCAGGTTTCGAGGAGGTATCCCAGGTAACAAGGAATGACCCTCCAACAGTCCATGTAGAGTCAGATGTAGGGGAGGTGATTGTGGGTACCCAGACATCACGCCGCATCACAGCGGAGAGAGGAGCGCATAATGCGCAAGAAAGAAGGGTAAGAAGCATGAAACATGAAGTGAGAAGAGCACGGGGAGAAGTGTTGACAGACATGATTAATCGTGAAGAATTCGTAACTGAAGTGAGTAGACAACTGGGAGGATAGCCTGAGATGTTTAGGTCGGTAAGTTTTACTTATATACTGCCAGCGCAGCTGACCGTATGACAGCCACGATGCGTTTGTTTTTGTCAGCGTCATTTAGTTTATGTGATACTTTGCCGAAAAGATCGTTCGTTACTACCTTGGCCGCCGAATCTCCGCTAACCAGTGCTGGGAAACAAGGCCTCGCAACCATTAATGGCCACTGGCAATCCTGAGATTTGAACATAGCCGGACAAGGACCCCCGAATGTAGCCAACCTCAATGTAGGTTATATCCTACCTCATGTCTGTATCTGCATGACGGATCAGAGTCACATCAGACCTAATTAGCAAGTACTGAAGGCACTGATCTTGCCAAGAAGAAACTCACAACGGCCGATTCAAAGAGACTCGGAGGAGATACTAAGGATGAAGCGGTGAGCGCTTGCAAGTCCATGACTGTCGCATCGGGTGTCATTAATATCATGATCAGGCTGGATCCGACCGCCAATACAAGGCTAGTAATTCACATGGGCGTGATGTGCAAACCTGGGACTCGGGTTCAGTACAGCCTCATCATGATATCATTTTATCGGAACATCCCTCACTTGGTCAATGCACTACCACTTACTTTCATGACCGCGCAGCCTAGACTGCGTCCGATCGCGACTTGGTCGCTAATACTTGTAGTATGAAAAGCACAGGGGCGGCCTTTTGAATACCCCGGGCCGGTCAGCTAGCCACTGGTGTACCGGTGCTTCCAGAGCTCTAGAATATCGCTGGTCGCTGGCAATGGCATATACCATTTCCCAAATGTTTCGGCTAGTCATAAACATTAAATGAGAGCTTCTGTGGTCCCGGGGGTCGGACCCGGCCCCAGCAACAAGGGACTTATCGCCGCGATAACAATAAAAATCAGCCTCAAGGTGCAGGAGAAAGTTCATTGGGGCCCGTGAATTGAAAGTTCGGCGCTCGCTGATTAAATGATGTAGTAAAACGCGATGTGTGTGCGGCAATATACCGTCACATGATGGCATAACAATATCTTCCAAGTGGTTGTACCCCATTCCTTATCATGAAGAAGGAGCGATAAGAACCCTGGCCTATTACTTGGAAGCTCAGGTTCAGGTTGTACGAAATATCAGAATAAATCTTTCACACTCCCTGAACCTAATCATGTAGTCAGTGGCTGTGTACATTTTAGCATTACCACGCTTGTTGCAAACTCAAAAAGATCCTCTCCCAGTCATGGTATCACGCAAAAGGAACAGAGATATTGAGGAGGACGAAGAATCATCATCAGACTTTTCAATAGTTCAACCCGCTTCAGACGACGAATTCGATGTCGACATCTCTAGTGCTCTCACAGGCAAGAGACCGAGAAAAGACGGTCTAATCGAAAATCACCCGGATGATGACGACGGCATTGAAGAGTTGATTCACGATTCTATCTCGAAGCGAAATATGAAAGGCGGTACTGAGATGTTGAAGAAGATTAAGAGTAAAGGGAAAAGCAAGGGTGACATCGGAGGTGGAAGCTTCCAAAGCATGGGTATGTACTCCTATTCAATGAATATCGTGTGCTGATGGTGATGGGCCTCTCTAGGTCTGCACCCATCGCTTCTGCGTTCATTGACGCTCCAGGGATATCGCACACCCACACCTATACAACGTGCATCCATTCCTGCCCTTCTTGCATCTCCACCACGAGATCTAGTCGGAATGGCCCGGACTGGTTCTGGAAAGACTCTTGCGTACATGGTACCTTTAGTACAGCGTCTTGGAGGCAGACATGCACATACTTTTGGAGCTCGGGCAATTATTCTAGTCCCAGCACGAGAACTTGCCACTCAGGTTGTCAAAGTTGGGAAGGCACTCGTGCGAGGTTGGACAAATGATGCTGCGCAGCATGCAGGCGATGATGTTGACGATTCTTTGAATAAAAAAGGCGAAAGCTTGCGCTGGAGTCTGATTGTAGGCGGCGAGGGTCTGGATGAACAGTTTGAAATGATCAGTAATAACCCAGATATGTACGTGCATTTCATTCATGTGGGTATTGTCTGATATCGTTCTCGATTTAGTATCATCGCAACTCCTGGTCGTCTCCTCCACCTAATCGTCGAGATGTCACTTTCCTTGTCGTCCGTGCAATATGTTGTTTTCGATGAGGCAGACCGTCTTTTTGAGCTTGGTTTTGCTACTGCACTTACAGAAATCCTTGCTCGCCTTCCCACGTCTCGTCAGACCCTTCTTTTTTCCGCAACCCTCCCGAAATCGCTTGTCGAGTTTGCCAAAGCAGGCTTATCCGACCCCAAACTTGTGCGACTAGATGCGGAGTCGAAAATCAGTACTGATCTACGAATGGCGTTTTTTTCTGTCAAACAAGCGGAGAAAGATGCATCTCTTCTGGTACTCCTTCGGGATATCATCAAAGTCCCCTATGGAAGCACCGAATCATTCAAAGAAGGTGATACCGAAGCCTCGGGCAAACACAAGAAGGGGAAGTTCAAAGCCAAACACCCAACCCATAGTGCGCCTCACCAGACACTTGTGTTCGCAGCTACAAAACACCACGTCGAATACCTCTCTGTGCTCCTCGCCACAGCTGGCTACGCTGTCTCTGCTCTTTACGGCTCGCTGACCCAATCTGCTCGGACATACCAAATGAATCAGTTCTTGGCGCAAAAGACCAGCATATTGGTGGTCACGGATGTTGCAGCCCGTGGCCTCGATATACCAGTTCTTGAAAATGTGGTAAACTACGATTTTCCTGTCGGTGCAAGGATATTCGTCCACCGCGTGGGTCGCACGGCCAGGGCTGGAAGAAAAGGTTGGGCATGGAGTCTCGTTGCTCATGGCGAGTTGCCATATCTCTGTGACCTGCAACTCTTTCTGGGTCGGCCGTTGATTACTTCGTCCATCCCTGCATCGGCTACAACGTCAGAAGAGCCTTACACTCAATCACTACTCTTTGCGTCATTTCCACGAGATCTAATGGATTCAGAGGTCGAGTATGTTCGTACACTAGACGAGTCACAGAATACGCTGCCAACTCTACGTGCAGTCATGGGACGTGGGCACGCGATGTATGAACGAAGTCGTGGAAAGGCCAGCCCGGCGAGTTATCGACGTGCAAAGGAGCTTGGACGTAACGGACAGGAAGGTGTCATACATCCCGTCCTCATGTTAATGCAGGACGGCGATGACGGAAAAGAAGATACGAGAGAAATGGAGGAGAAGCGTGCTGCGATCGTCCGTGCGGTCAGCGCATTTAAGCCTGCTGAGACGGTGTTCGAGGTTGGCACTCGTGGAAAAGCGGCGACTGCTAATGCTGCACTTATGAAAGAACGGAGGAAGGCGCTTGCAAAGGCCGTAGAGCGGGCAGGAAATTCAGGGCCCAGTTCTTCTACTGTTGTCGACACAGACAAAGGCGGTGACGACGGTCTCGGGGAAGGTGGAGATGGCGACGTGGAAATGGCAGACGAGGAAGACATTGCGGTTCGTCTCCTCAAAACTCCAAGTGTCGATACTGATTTTCTGCAGGCTGTTTTCCATGTCTCTAGCAAGAAGAGCAATAACTTCCGCGATGAGGATTATTACATGTCCCACTATCAAAAAGACGCCATAACCGAAAAAGGGTTTGTATATTCCATCTACTCCTGATCATCCACACTGAAATTCAATATGATATTTTCCTAGCTACTCGCTCACAGACGGAGCTTCTTCCTTTGCCGCTCAAGCTCAGGGTGCCATCCTCGACCTTGCAGGAGATGAGGACACTATCGGTGCGCGTCAACGGCACCAGAACAAGTTGTCATGGGACAAGAAAAAGAAGAAATTCGTCAAAGGCGGCGGAATTGGCTCCGACAACATGAAACTTCTGCGAACCGAGAATGGCACTCAATTGCCTGCTACATATAAAAGTGGCCGGTTTGACGACTGGAAGAAGAAAGCAAGGGTGTCGCTGCCAAAGATCGGAGAAAGGGAAATGGAAAGGAGAGGTACTGGTACGGTCGGGCCTGGAGGGAGAAGATGGAAACATAACAAGGTCACGGAGGCTAAGCCATTGGACAAGCTCAGCAAAGATTACGAGCGCAAGTCGAGGCAGCTCAAGAAGAAAGAAGTGGGTTTCGCAGCGGAAGCAGGCGAGGCAAAACCGAAAAGTCCTGGTAAAGCGAAAAATATCAGAAGTGGCGGGCGTTTCGGAGGGAAATCAGTGGGCAGAGTCAAGACCGAGATCAAGACAGTCGACCAGATACGCAAAAACAGGATGGTCGCAGAACGGAAGAAAGCTAAGAATGCTCGGCCGAGTCGCAAAGGAAGGAGTTGATTTTTACACTATTTTTCCGGTATCTGTTGTTCCCCTACGTTTGCGTATGACATGTCATTGTCAAGCCGCATCCGAGTACTCCCACCTCACTCCGGAGCCTTTTACTAACGGCACGTCGACACCCTGCATTAGGTCTACCCCAACGCTTCGCAGAGCGTTTACACACCATTCGGGGTATCCGGTGTCACCGAAGTAATCGAAGAAGAATGACCTTAGGTACTCAGGGAATCGACCTTCGAGAATAGCATC
Organism: Suillus plorans; assembly: GCF_016647745.1. NCBI lineage: Eukaryota > Fungi > Basidiomycota > Agaricomycetes > Boletales > Suillaceae > Suillus > Suillus plorans. Next base: position 54,702 of record NW_024537448.1, on the reverse strand, counting down.
TCTTGCACCGCCCATAACCCGGGCCTGAAAAACAAGGTTGTGAATCGTGAGGGCTGATGGGTGACCAAAGATCAGCTAAGTATACCACAGGAAGCAGATTCGAATTACCGTGGGCACCAGCTGTCTCTATCGTGACAATGTGGTGCAACACAGCTCGGGACATGCCGCTTGCACATGTCGGACAAGGGCAACTCTTGTCTATAGGATCCATGCTCTTTGTGTGCTTTCCGAGCTCTATTTCATCAATCAACGAGTCCGCATCGCATTGACATATGCAAAAATAAACCTACTGAGGTTGAGGGGACCCTTGAAAGTCAAGGCCACACCAAATCTTGCAGTCCGAGTAGGGAACACGCAATCCGCCTGAGCAACTTGTCAGAGAACTTCACGCTAAGGCGCACCGATCTCAAGCTTACCATGTCAACACCCAATGCGACGCAGACTAGTAGATCTGTAGTGACGATCAAGATTAACTGCGAGGAGCAAGCGCTTCAAGCACCTTCTGCAAAACCTACGCCCATGGAATAGCGGGGCCCTAAGTGCGCAGAAGTTTACAGGAGACTTCACAGAAGAAATCAATGTACTCACGATCTGAAGGTAGCCGGTCTGCACACTGCTTGATACTATGCGAGATCAGGTGCACAGTGACGGCCCAAATTCAAACTTACATCTTCCAGAACACGTCTCAAAAAGGTGCATCAGGTCGTCAAAGCCTCCAAATTAGTTAAGGAACCCACCCTTTTCTTCTCCTCCACTAAGACCCCCGATAGCATACCCGGTGACTTGGTCCTTCCGCTCGATCATTGCATCAAGACATAGATCTCGCAAGGCTGGGTCCAACCCTCCTTGAACGATGGCAAAAAGGTTCTGTTTGTCTTTCCGGCCGGATTTTTCATGCTGTTCGATGCAACGATCGAGCCATCGAACAGAACGGTGCATGGCCTCGCCAACTCGAGGTCCAACAGTCAAACTACTAACTGAGCTAACATTAAACACTGAAAAATATATGATATGAGTAGCCTCACCCACGTCATCTAGTTGCATGATAATATCCGCTCCGATTGAATGCTGTATAGAAATACTTTGTTCAGGCTGCGCCGCTCATCAACAGAAGAAGCGGTAGTAATTATTAGAGACCAACCGTCAGCATTGTGGGCTCTCCATTGAATGGACTAGCAAACAAAGCACCATCCTCAGTGATTTTGGTGAACTTGCTCAAAGAGACCAGCTGGAAGCCTCCGCTGTCCTTCGAAAAGCTCAGCTTGAGCGCGACGAATTTCTGGAATTGCACTTACGGTGAGAAGGTTACGGTTCCAACCTTGGAATTTGTGGGCCCCTCCCGCTTCATCAAGGACTTTAATCCCAGGTCGCAAATTCAGATGGTATGTGTTATTCAGAATGAGTGTGATTCCGAGCGATTCAACCTGTTGTGGGGTCAAGCCTTTGATCGCTGCCTGTGTTGCTACGGGCATGAATGTAGGGAGCATTGTGACGCCATCTGTGAACAGCAACTTGAATCTATCCTGCTGTGATGACCGTAGTACCTGATAAGAACCAGTTACCGTGACTTACGGGCAAGCTTCATTCTGCAAACTCGCGCTCGAGTTGTGTGGCATTTTGCAATAACTTCGAATTGCATATTTCAAGAATCGATCGCAGAAACTCAGAGAGGTAGATGTCTGCAAATTCCGAAAGCATAGATTCTAGAAGTTGCTCATTAGACTCAAGACGCCTGCCAGCTACTAGTACTAATATGAGCAGTTCTAATCACGTGATTTTATTTTAGCTTTTGCTGAATTGCTGCTTCCTTCAACTTGATTTGATGGTGAACAACACGAAATAATGCTTAAACCTGTTCGTAGATGGCCTAGTACAGCTCACCGAATACCCTTCAGGTGGAGGGCTATCCCCTGGACTAGAAATTTACATTCAGGACGAGACCTTTTGTCGGAGTTGAGTGCCCGCCAACTCATTGCTGATGTGACGCGGTGAGAACTACCATATTCGTAAAGTGGGAGGATATATGTATTAACGTGTTCCAGCCCAGATGATTTCGCTAAGCATTTGCAGAAAACACGGACCATCTATGCTGGGATTGACCCAACGGCAAAGTCTTTACACGCGGGTCACCTTATCCCGCTTCTCTGTCTGTTGCATTTCCGCATGAGAGGGCATAACACGCTAGCACTTGTAATTTCGCGCATTTCTATGTTGGAAGTTGACTGAATGTACTCAGATAGGTGGAGCGACGGGGCTGGTTGGAGATCCCTCTGGCCGTATGATGGAACGCTCACTGTCGGAAAAGGCTCAAATTGAATCCAACACTGTCAAACTCACCGATTCTATTCAGCAATTTTTCTCTCGCGCGACAGAGTATGCCCTCGATAAGGCTCCCTCTTTGGCCACTTTTTCTCAACTTCAAGTCGTCAATAACATAGACTGGCTAAAGGAATTGAATCTTCTCGATTTCTTGCGGAGTACCGGCATTCATTTCCGCGTAAATCATATGCTGGCAAGGGATAGGTCCGTCGCTTTGCCTTCCTACGTTTCCTTTTGTCCATGACCATGTGATGTAGTGTAAAATTGCGAATGAGTGCACACAATAGCATCACGTTCACCGAGTTCACATACCAGCTTCTCCAAGGTTATGACTTCTACGAACTTTTTCGCACAATGGGATGTACTATTCAAGTGGGTGGATCAGATCAGTGGGGGAATATTCTTTCCGGCATCGACCTCATAAACAAAGTCGAAGGAGATTGTGCTGGATACAATGAGGGGTGTTTTGCACTGACCACGCCATTGCTAACAACCTCACAAGGCGAGAAGTTTGGAAAGAGCGCGGGGAACGCTGTATGGCTTGATGAAAAACTCACAAGTTACTTAGACTTCTATCAGGTATGCTGGCTAACTATCACTGGTAATCAGCTCAATTCTTCCGACAGTTCTTCCTCCGCACAACGGACGCTGATGTTGAGAAGTACCTCAAGATGTTTACTCTACTTCCTGTCGAAGAAATAGACGCTGTTGTGCGAGAACATGAAATTCAACCTGAACGCCGATTAGCGCAGAAACTTCTTGCCAAAGAAGTAACATTGATGATACATGGAAGTGAGAGTCAGCCTGTTGTTCACTTGTGCTCTCTGACACGTCCTGCAGAGGAAGGTCTAGAGGCTGCTCGGGTAGCAACCAACGTCCTTTTTGGAACAGACTACTCAACTCTGCATGCGAAAGATATCGTGAAATCCCTTGCAAATGACCCACGGTTAGTTCTCTGTACGGAGGACGAGTTGCTCGGAATCACGCTCCCAAACATTGCTGCTAAGTTTGGACTTACCTCATCAAAGTGTTTGTCTGCCTTTCTCTGGTCCCACTGAATCATTTGTTGACTAATACTTTCAGCGGCAGCACGACAACTTGCCCTCGGGAATGGTTTATATTTGAATAACGTACCTCAGCCAGACGTGCACCTCAAGCTTGAGAGGAGTCACCTGATCGATGGACAGGTGGCAATTTTACGTGCCGGAAAGGACACACATTTGATTCTGGCACTGCGTTGAACATTCTCGTGCACTATCACCTCTGGCACCGCTATATGTGCAACGATATTGTAACTAAGCGCCATGTGATATACTCATAGTAATATCGTAGCCAAAAACAATGTTGCCCCGGGCTGGACAGCTGTACTTCATCAGTACTTCAACCGAGAAGCTTGAAATTTTGAAAACAAGATGCCTGTAGCCGCCAGACCCATTTCGTCTCGCCCTCGCGGGTCTAGAGTCTGCACAGCCTACTACACCTTCTCACCCAGAGACGCTAAATTCCATCAATCTGGGATCATATTACAGGGGGCAATACCTTCACAACAGAGAAGATCACGGAGTTTTTGCAAGTGTCTTGATGGCGAGGTGTCAATTGTACTTGTATTGTTCTCAAGAAGCTGATTTTAAACAGATTGTATAGGTTAAGATACTGAGGGCAAAGAGATCTCCATAAGTGAGATGGCTTGCTCGTGTCGTCGTTGCATGATGGCTCGCAAGTTGAAAAGAAGGCGGGAGGATAAAACGCTGTGAAACACCAACTGGAGTCTGAGTGGTGTACAAGGCAATTAATGGCGAACGCATTCAGAATGTTCGAGGGTGAAACCTACGTGTCGAGAGACTCTGCATATTCCGACTCCACCAAAAGATTAGCAAAACCTTTATTGAAAAGGGAATGTCTTACCGGAAGGAAATTTATGACTACGATGTTGGCTATTGATATCGCTTAAGCAGTTATTGAGTGTTAGCCTAGTACCCCGAATCCAAAGACGAGAATTGCTCACCTAGTATACACAACACATAAACTATACCATCCCAGTACAGATGCGTGATGAGACGGCTCCCCAGTTGTCCTCGGTGACACCAGGCTTGAAAAACATTGAGGCATAGTATGACTATGTGCATGGTCGGCTTCAGTAACTCTACAGAAGAAAAAATTGACCTGTCTCAAAAAGAACCAGCATTGCATAGTTAACTGCGTAAATTGCAATTCTTTGGGTTTGATAACAGCCAGAAGTTGCTAGTGGGGGATCCTGGTCTACATGATAGCCAAGTTGGACTAAACTCATCAAGGAGGGTTGTAATGAAACATACATTTGAAGAAGGATACAGCATTGGCACCGACTGCCGCAGAGCCTGCGATGCAGCCCTGCAAGATGTCATGACTGAGATGGATATCGCTGATTGTGGGCATGGATTTACCAGCGCAAGTAGTAGTAGGGAAACAAGTAACACTCTGTTTCTTCCCCATAACGTGTATGTCCTAACAAGAAGGAGTGCTGGATATACGGTAAGCACTATACAAAAAAAGTGCGGAGGGGTATCCATTACATTCTGCGGCAACGGTGCCAATCACGTTAAGCCCTTTGTATTGTAATTCAGAATTATAAGGTGGAAGATGCGGATATCAGGGTAGGGTACTCACAGGAGGTGACTTGGTAGAGCGATAAGCACTAGCATAGAGCTTCTATGAATGCGATATAGACTATCTCTAATATTGGTACTCACAAGCCGTGGTGACGTGGGTCCAAGGGAATCTTGATCGTTAATTGAGCAATGAAACGATTTAAATTCCACGGACACGTACAAATCAAGTCCACCGGGACGCCAATAAAAGGCGTGTATCGAGCCACCGCAAAAAGGATCCGAACAAAATCCCACCTTCTCCCCCAAGTGAGGTCGACCTAGGCGGCCACTGTGTCAATCGAAACTTCGATAGCATACTGAGCGGATGGAGGACCTGCCTCGGCTTCTAGGTTGATACAGTAGTCAAAGACCTGCCACTGAAGTCAGCACTTGTATAATTCATATGTTCGATTTCCTACCAAGACCGCCAACCCTATCACTTTCATAACTGCATGTTGGAAAGGCGACAGTATCACAAAAGTTCTGTATTACGTACTCTTAAAATACTGACAAAGTCGGGCTCGTGAGGGCTAAAATGTTCGTCTAATAGTGGCAATGCTTACCTTGACAGTCTGAAGACGTAGTGCAATCTCAGATGGGGAGGTCATGTCGAGTTAGAATAGACGAAAATCGGAAGGGAGCAGCGGGCATTGACAATTTTATCAGCCCCACTCAATAATATCACTTGGTTTCAAGAAAGCTCTTGGCAAAGCTTCTGTGGGGGAGCGAGTTTGGGAATGAGGAACCGATCACGTCAGTAACAAAGGTCTAGAACCGAAAGCACGACTGACATAGAACGTCTTGGAAATTTCCTGGTTTCAGTATTTTCTGTTATCATGGGCATTCTATACTTACTGAACTCACTGACTCAGTATTTAATCCCGCTGGTGTGTAACATACCCTTGGAAATTCTCCGAATCAATTAGGCTGGTATCTGATTACAATTGCGCGAGTCGTTTGTACACCTCCAAAATATAAATTCCACTAGTACCAGTATGGACCGTCTGTCAAGAAATCGCGGAAGGAAGAGGTCGGGTTGGGGGATGGCGGTTCCGCTGAGGAGGGAGCCCATAGTTTTTTCACAAGCTCCATGTCGAAATTGTCCTCTCCAGTTGGAAAATGGCCCTCATGGCATTCAGAGAAGCTAAAGGAATGGGTTCAGGAATCAGCTATGCATAATATTCGTCCCATCATTAAACAGAATCTCACTAGCACCGTCAGACTCGAACGGGATGCTTATATGTGAATGCTAGACATAGGTAGATATATCTATGAGCACAGTGTTTGTTAAAATGAGATTATACATGCTGTACAACAGCATGCCTCTGAGTCTCACCAGGATCGCGTTGGAGTAGGGAGGGGGTGCTGGCAAGGGTGCTTTCGAGGTCTCCGCGGCCCATTCCACAGCTTAGTCAGCACGTCTCACCATTATCATTCTCTGAAGCGCTTAATTAACGCGAATTTCAGCCTATTATCTTTCGCGGGATCTAGTGTGCGATATAATAAGTGTCCTGGCGACTAAGATTGGCATAAGTGCTCCAAGAATTCCAGCAACCCTAGCCCTATACCCTGAATGTCTATCATGAACGTGCTTCATCTGTCCGCGAGGTAGGTTAGGTTCTCAAACTTGCCCAAAGTTTAGTAGTGTCTGACAGTGGTCTGTTCGATAGTTCATGCAAAACTTCCGGGACGGCGAGGAAGTCATCTGAGTCAACTGGGGACCCCATCATGATCGTGATCGATACACTGGACGAGAGCAGTGGGGTCTCCAGTCGAATGCTACGACACTGTGGTGTCACGCTGGAGCAGGGGCTAGCCGCTAGCGGCCTACTAAGCTCAACGAGGCTGATGCATCTATCGCTAAGATCAAGTACATATGTAGATAAATAATTTATTTCAACGATTCCGTCACGTGATTACCAGTGTCGTGTCCCTATAGGCTATAGTGCTTGCATCACTCCCTAACGCTCTCAACTCCCCGAAGTGCTATTTTCTGCCATGAGAGGTACTTCTAGCTACCTCCTTGGAAGTGCACTGCTTGCTTTACTTCCTTCAGCTGCTAACGCGTTCTACCTTCCTGGTGCAGCACCCCACAACTATGTGCAGCGCGATCCTGTCGATTTGTATGTCAATGCGCTCACACCCATGCTCGCTGGAAGTGACAATTCAAAACTGGTATGTTTTTTCCATGATTTTAGGACTTTACTTTGCTTACTGGTCTTCAGAAATCCCTCATAAATTGTAAGAAGCTCGCCTATTGATTGCAATTAGCAACAGACATTGACACATCACAGACGACTACTACAATCCTCGATTTCACTTCTGCACACCCAACGGAGGTGCCAAGGATCAGCCTGAGTCATTGGGATCGATACTATTTGGCGACCGAATATTCACATCTCCATATGATGTAGGTTGTCATTGGCCGGATAGCCACATATGCAGACTCAGACTACTTCAACAGATAAAAATGCTGCAAGCTAATGCTACCTGCCAAATGCTATGTACCGCCGAAATACCTGGAGAAGATGCTCAATTCATCAATGAGCGAATCCGTGAGGATTATGCTCTCAACTGGTTGGTGGATGGTTTGCCAGCTGCAGAAATGAAGAAAGACATGAAGACTGGGGACCTTTTCTTCGATATGGGATTCAACCTTGGGAATGACGACGACGATATTCCCTACCTAAACAATCATTATGAGATTGTTCTGAGGTATGCGTGCCTAGCTATCAGTACTGAAGTTCATCAAACTCAATGCATCACTCAGATATCACGAGCCATCACCTGGAATTTACCGCGTCGTTGGAGTTCTGGTATGGCCATCTAGGTGAGCAAAAAAATTCGTGTATCATTTACTTTTGCTTACATCTTTGTTGCAGCCGCGGCGGGTCTCAAGAAGATGAGAGTTCGCCGGACTGTGATGTTGAAGTTCCAAGGTTGGGTCTATCCGAGAATGAAACCAACAACATACGGTATACCTACCGAGTAACTTGGGACGTAAGTTTGTTTTGAAAGGACTGGTCCCGGCGAGTATCTGACTAACACCCTGCGTTAAGGAATCTGACACGCCATGGGTACGTATGATGGGCAAGACATGTGCTGAGCCTTTCTGATCATTCGTAGGCAACTCGATGGGACAACTATCTCCATATTTTTGACCCCCGGATACATTGGTTCAGCCTCGTCAATTCGATTGTCATCGTTGTCTTCCTTTGCGTCATGGTGGCCATGATTCTATGGCGCACTGTTTCCAGAGACGTGATTATTGTTAGCTTCACTATCGTAATTCCAAGCTGACGTCCATGCAGATTTCACGATACAATGCCATTGATCTTAGTGTGGGTGATTAACACTTTATACGTGATTGTTCTGACGGCAAACGAAATGCAGGAGGATGTTCAAGAAGACTGGGGTTGGAAACTCGTGCATGGAGAAGTTTTCCGCGCACCCAGATACCCCATGGTGCTCTCCGTTATGGTAGGAAATGGCGCTCAATTGTGCGCCATGTGCGCTGTTACCCTTGGTAGCTCCCTTAAATCTCAGATCCCTCCGTTAACTGTCTAAAAACGATTTTTAATAGTCTTCGCATTGTTGGGATTCCTCTCACCTTCAAACCGGGGTTCTCTTGCAACTGTCATGATGGTGTGCTGGACCCTTTTTGGAGGGTAAGTTGTCTCTTCATACCGAAGCGCTCAGTTGCTTATGAAGAGATATCAGGATCGGAGGTTATTATTCGAGTAGAATATATGCATCACTTGGTGGGGTTGATAAAAGAAAGAATACATTCCTTACAGCCACCATTCTCCCGACGTGAGCCCCTTTGTCTGCAGCATTATTCTGATTACTCATTGGCTGATCCCGTTCAACAGGCTGGTATTCATAGTGATATTTTTGTTGGACTTTTTCCTTCTCGTTGCTGGTTCTTCAGGGGCCGTTCCATTCTGTAAGTTCGAGTAATCGTGTTGGCGACCTTGGAGTTCACCCAGTTTTCACCTACACTAGCCACTATGCTCTTGATCGTCGTCCTTTGGTTTGGGATTTCTGCTCCGCTATCCTCGATCGGATCATACATCGGGTCAAGGCAGGGGGTACGTGTATTGCGTGTTTGATACAATTGAAATTCATTTGGTTTCAGGGTGTATCACATCCTGTCAGGGTCAACCAAATACCTCGTCAGATTCCACCAGCTCCTCGACACCTTCGACCATGGGTAAGTCTTGGCCAACAACGTACACCCAATTTTCAACTCTATTACAGGCCTCCGCTTTACTCGCAGGGATCCTGCCATTTGGTAAGATATAGCTCATCGTTCAGTTTCTCGTTACTCACCAGTTTTGTCAATGCTGTAGGGGCTGCGTTCGTGGAACTTTACTTCGTCATGTCTAGCCTCTTTGCATCTCGCGCCTACTATGCATTTGGTTTCCTTGCGCTAACAGCAGGAGTTGTTGCACTTACGACTGGCACCGTGACAATCTTGTTCACGTATTTCAACCTTTGCGCTGAAGAGTACAGGTATGTGGAGGTGTGTTTATTTGTGATTCATTATCTCGATTCTCCCTGCAGGTGGCATTGGCGTGCTTTCTTAACTGGCGGTGGAAGTGCATTTTGGATCTTGGCCTATGGACTCTTCTACTGGCTATCCCGACTTTCGCTGGACTCGTTTTCAAGCGTTGCATTATACCTCGGCTATTTGTTCTTAATCTGCCTTTTCGACTTTATTGTCACGGGTAAGGGATGTCTCGTGATCATGACAGTAGAGCTCAATGGTTTTATCAAGGGACTATTGGATTCCTCGCATCTTACTGGGCTGTGCGGCGCTTGTACAGTGCAATTCGTGTGGACTAAGTACTGATTGTAACTTCAATGGACTTTGCGCTCATATAAATTGATTGGATTATGCGGCACGCGCGAATTTTATGTTTTCAGTGGATACAAAATGCAAACCAAGGTAAATGGAGGCAGGCATTGAAAATGAGTGTAATTCCAGCTATACGACCCAAATCTAGGTCTGAATTAGATGTAGGGATCACTATCTATGACTGGAGCATGATGCGAAGGGCGGCAATATGTAAGGAATGAAGAGGGGTTGTGCTGCTGCAATTCTTGGACAGTACTGTCACTGATGGGTGTGAAGCTGGAGATCTTAAGAAGAAAGGGAGAACGGTTTCGGAAACGCACGGGCGCTCGCGTGGTTTTCGCGTAGGGCCATGTGGTTTTCGCCTAGATACGCCTAGATACGCTTAGATACGCTTAGATACGCTTAGATGCGCTTAGATGCGCTTAAGGCCACATGGTTTTCGCTTACCTCGCTTAAACCTCTTTTTGGAAACTCGCGTGGCTTTGTCACGTGTTTCAAGCGCCAACTCAATCGCCGCTGCAGCGCACTGTGCAACACAAGTATTTTCCCTATTGTAATTGTTTATGATACATACATACAGTAGATAATAAAACTGAAAATGGAACAACATATGATACAATCTTGCAGACAGGGGGACAACAAATATATGTGCTGACAGGAAATGAATGATAAAAGGTTGTGAATAAATAAATCAAAAGGAAACAAAGACAATGTAGAAACTCGAAACCTGGTAACTGTATATGTACATGGCATTAAATAATGAAAAAAGATGTGTTTGAGCAGGGCAAGGCAGATTTGTGATTAGATTTGAGTTTTTTCCCTACTGTAATTGTTATGATAGTATTTGTATGCATACAGCAAATAATGGAACAACATATAATACAATTACAGACAGGGAAAACAAATGAGATCAGGAGATGAATGACAGAAGGTTATGAAAAAATAACAAAAGGGAGAAAAAGACCACTTGGAGACTCAGAAACTGGAGAATGGGAGGACAGGAAAATGGGAATGGGAAAATGGGAGAACCAGAGGACGGGAGACGGGAGACAGGAGACAGGAAGCAGGGAAAATGGGAAAATAAATACATTTAATGATACTGTTACATATTTTTTGTAATTTTACTTCTGTCAAACTCCTGCTCAAAGAATGTAGAATTGACTGATCTTATGTACTACTTTTAGTGTTTTTGAAATGCTGCTCATAAATGTATTTTCAAAATCCACTATCAGGGCATGATCTTATTCAAAATACACAATTTATTAGGATGCAGCCTGAGGCCAGGAAGCCAAAGGAGGGCGCAGCCCTCCTTTGGCTTCCTGTGACGAAGGAACAATGCTCATCAGGAGCCTTCAGAATTATTGGGATGAAGCTGAGGCCAGGAAGCTAAAAAAAGAGTGCGAAGCACTCTTTTTTGCTTCCTGTGCCGAAGGCAGAACGGGTGTGGACTAGTTCGATAGTGCCGGTGACCAACAAACCTCCCGTGCGTGGCACATCACCCCCTTCTTGTGTCCCAGCACGTGACCATCCCGTGGACGCAGATTTCATGATCATTCAAGTTGATCAATGATCACCATAAAAACGTGGTCAATGGTCAACCTCACGACGGCTCTGCTGGACACTCTGGCTTGGGCTTCGCGTATCCAAGTCAGTAGCTAAAACCTGCTATGCAGTGATTATTAAAAAAACTCAAAGGAGCCAAATTTCTCTGCGATGAGCACCTAGCACTTTTTCCTCGATCAACGCAAATTTGTGCTGACCAATCCAAAGCTCAAACCTTGCGCACGGACCCGTAAAATTTTGTGTGGGACTGGCACGCGGCCGAACGCTGTTACGATAGCTGTGAACCAATGCAGTAAGTGATGCACTATTGATCAACATCATGATTCTAAAATATGCCACTTGACCTGTTCTATCTGCAGGATGGCATTAATATTATAGCCCGATCAAGTACAGCTATCCTGTGCTCATCCTCAAGCATGCATTGGACACACTGGGGATTTCAGGTGCTTCTCCTCCCCCTCCGAGACCATATCACTCACTCGGAACCATGCCATCTATACATCGCCCACATTGGCCCTTCCTCCGTCGCATCCTCCATGCGTCAGAACACCAGGGATAGTATTGCAACATGAGGAGTCACAACGTCTTGGCGACTGCAAGATGAATCTCATCAAGCTGTGCAGCTTCCCTGTCGAGAGGCTAACTGCATACATCATGGCTGTGGACTATGGCGGGATGTACCATTCACAGAACCCTGAAGGGTGGGTCATGGGCGCATCCGTGGTCTTAAGGTCTGTCCTTCCCCTTCATGTTACTGAATCCTGATCCCATGACAACACTCTAAACTCACATGCACCCCCTAGATTATCGTCTCACTAAATCCATTACCGAGTCTTCATCTTAGACGTTCGCGTTCGTACCTCTGGCGTCCATGAGTCTTCGCCTCGAATTATGTAGCATTAACATTATGCCCTACCAACGATCCGTGACTGTACAAACGAGTGCCGACGATCCTGAGCTCAGTGCAACCTCAGAGCCTGCTTATATAACTCTCAGGCAAGATGAATTCTTGATTTTGGACCAGTTCTTGCAACACAGAACCGAGCCTGACAGCTTGCAGGGACGGCTATCCCGGAAGCCTATCCCCATTTTTGTGCATGCTCTTCCAGCCCCGCAATCTGCAAGAGTTGTGATTCCGTCAACTCTTGGTTTAAGCACCACCGTGTTTCAACGTCACAAATCATCCCGCTGACATTTTTCTTTTTCATCCACTGCTAGCCAACAATATTTTTGTTGACGTTTAATCCGCCCAGGTCCAGCGTTCCGTCAATTGCCTTCTGTTTGATCCCGTGTTAGTTCATGCTCATATGTAACCTCTGCGATATTTGCACGACATTCGGTAAGGCTGTTCGCTATCTATTAAGGCCCCACTGATCGCGACGACAGACTCGGATATAACTGTGGGTCTTGCATCGTCGATGTCCATGTTTGGGTTTAAAACTCTGATTTAGAACTTAGACATAATTGGTCTGCGGTTTGGAACATGCATGTTTCTAGATCATGACGTACTGTAAGCCAAATCTCCGACGAATAAGGTTTAGAACAATATCTAAGATTCTAAATGCTGCGGGAAGCTGACTATTACCCCGTGTCAATAAATACTTACGAATGCCCGTTGTTCTGGCAAGCCTATCTGCTCCCTTCCGATCTTCGTCCATTTTAACTCAATATGACCTCCCCACCTGAGATTGCACTGCGTCTTCAGACTGTCAAGGTAAGTCTTGCCACTATTAGACGAACATTTTAGTCCTCACGAGCCCAACTCTGTCAGTATCTCAAGAGTACGTAACACATAACTCCTACTATGATACTGCCGGCTTACCGACATGCAATTATGAAAGTGGTAGGGTTGGCGGTCTTGGTAGGAAATTGAACATATAAATCAGATAAGCGTTGACTCATCAGTGGAAGGTCTTTGACTACTGTATCAAACTAGAAGCCGAGGTGGGTCCTCCATCCACTTAGTATGCTATCAAAGTTTCGATTGACACAGCACTAGATCGACCTCACTTGGGGGAGAAGGTGGGATTTTATTCGGATCCTTTTCGCGGTGGCTCGATATACACCTTTTGTAGACGTCCCAGTGGACTTGATTTGTATGTGTCCGTTGTATTTACAACGTTGCATTGCTCAATTGACAATCAAGATTCTCTTGGACCCACGTCATCACAAGTTGTGAGCACCAATATTAGAGATAGACTGTATTGCATTCATGGAAGCTCTATGCTAGTGCTTATCGCTTTACCAAGTCGGCTCGTGTGAGTACCCCTCCTAACCCTGATATCTGCATCTTGTGCCTTACAATTCCGAATTACTTATAATACAAAGGGTTTAACATAATTGGCACTGTTGCCGCAGAATGTAATGGATACCCCTGCACATTTTTTTAGTATTATCCTCACCGGATATGCAGCACTTCTTCTTGTTAGGACGTACACGTTATGGGGAAGAAACAGAGTGTTACTTGTTTCCCTACTACTACTTGCGCTGGTAAATACATGCCCACAATCGGCGATATCCATCTCAGTCATGACATCTTGCAGGGCTGCATCGCAGGATCTGCGGTGGTCGGTGCCAATGCTTTATCGTGGTTTCAATGTACGTTTCACTGTTACAGCCCTCCTTGGCGAGTCTCTAGTCCGACTTGGCTATCATGTAGACCAGGATCCCCCACTAGCAACTTCTGGTTGTTATCAAAGTCAAAGAATTGCGATATATGCAGTTGACTATGCCCTGTTGGTTCTGTTTGAGACAGGTCATGTTTTTTTCGCCCTGTGGAGTTACTAAAGCTGACCTTACACATAGTCATACTATGTCTCAATGTTTTTCAAGCCTGGTATCGCCGAGGACGACAGGGGAGCCGTCTCATTACGCGTCTGTACTGGGATGGTATAGTTTATGTGTTGTGTATACTAGGTGAGCAATTCTCGTCTTCGGATTTGGGGTACTAGGCTAACACTCAATAACTACATAAGCGATGTCAATAGCCAACATCATAGTTATAGGTTTCCTTCCGGTAAGACATTTTCTTTTCAATTAGGTTTTGCTAATCTTTTGGTGAACTTTGAAGTCGGAATATGCAGAGTCTCTCAACACGTAAGTTTCACTCTCGAACATCCGGAATGTGTTTGACGTATACTACTCAGACTCCAGTTGGTGTTTCACAGCGTTTTATCCTCCCGCCTTCTTTTCAACTTACGAGCCATCATGCAACAACAGCATGAGCAAGCCATCTCCGAGTCAGTTATGGAGATGGTCTCGGGTGATCAGTTCGGATCTGATGTTTCCTCGCGCTAAATCTCTCGACCCATACAATCTATTTGTGTAAAATCAGCTTCTTGAGAGCAATACCAGTACAATTGACATCACTCCATCAAGGCGCTTGCAAAAACACCGTCATATTCCCTGTTATGAAGGTGACATCTGGCGGGTTAGAACTGCCCCCTGCAACATGACCCCCAGATCGATGGAATCACGTCACCTCTGAGGTGCGACACTTCCGTGTTGCTGTCCTCCAGTGTTGATGGTGTCAGTAGTCAACTTGTGGTTGCTTGGTGGGCGGCTGACCGAGAAGTAAAGATCCGTCTTCGAAGGTATAATAAGTCCCTTTGCTTTGATGCTCTTCAAACTTCATGCCCCGATTTGACGGACCCTACAAAGCGCACCCTGCCAGTCACTGGTGATTCATCCACTTACGCGGCTCTGGATCTGCCTAAACATACTAACACCATTCATCCTACCTTGCATGTCTCTAACCTCAAATGGCACATTGCAAACACTGTCGAGCTATATCCGTCAAGAGAACTGCAAAGGCTGAAACTGACAACTTGCGAGTCGTCACAACAACAGGTGCCGAATAATGGGAGATAGAGAGAAGATACTACTGGATGGCGATCCAGTGCGCACTGCGCGTGGACGTGGTTTCCAATACCTCGTATTTGGTGTGGATACGGACCTGAAGGTGGCATCTGGATGTCCAGTCAACAACTCCAAGATAATATTGCGATGCGCTTTAACGCTCAATATTTTCTTCGGAGGATCTACATGATTTCACGTTTTCACCCCGTTAACTTCGGATCACCGCTTTGTGCCAAGTTTATCTCATACTCGGGTCTCTCACCTACTACATTACATATTTGTATCACGCTCTTAGTCTAAAATCCACTGTGACTCCACCATCGCCGTGAGCACAGCAGGTTTCCACGACATCGTGTACAAAAAAGGCCACCTGACTTGTTCTATCAAATGCAATAATATTATATCCTGATCGGGTACAGCTATCCTGTGTCTCCAAAATTCATCTTCATCATTCATCTCATCCCCTGCCAGCTCAAGGATGCGACTCAGATACAACTGTGCTAAGTCTGCACCGTCAATGTCCATGTTCAAGTTTAAAACTCTTATTTAGAATCTAGACACAATTGGTCTGCAGTTCGGAACATGTTTCTATGGCGTCGATGTACTGCAGTCTGCGAGCTAATTTTTGAGTGACCGATAAGGTTTGAATTAGAAATGATATCCAAGATTCTAAATGCTGCGGGAAGTAACCCAGTGTCAATAAATACTCACCAATGCCCTTAATGTTATTCTAGCAAGCTTACTGCTCCCTCCCCATCTTCGTCCATTCCAACTTGACATGACCTCCCCATATGAGATTGCACTGCGTCTTCAGACTGTCAAGGTAAGTCTTGCCACTAATAAACGAATATTTTAGTCCTCACGAGCCCCATGCCAGTATTTTAAGAGTATGTAACACACAACTTCTATGATACTGTCACCTTACCGACATCCAATTGTGAAAGTGGTAGGCTTGGCGGTCTTGGTAGGAAATCGAACATATGAATCAGATAAGTGCTAATATCAATGGTGGTAGGTCTTTGACTATTGTATCAAACTAGAAGCCGAGGTGAGTCCTCCATCCGTTTAGTATGCTATCAAAGTTTCGATTGACACAGTACTACTAGATCAGCCTCACTTGGGGGAGGAAGTGGGATTTTATTCGGATCCTTTTCGTGGTGGCTCGATACACACCTTTTGTTGACATCCCAGTGGACTTGATTTGTACGTGTCCATTGTATTTAAATCGTTTCATTGCTCAATTAACGATCAAGATTCCCTCGGACCCACGTCACCACAGCTTGTGAGTACCAATATTAGAGATAGGCTATATCGCATTGATAGAAGCTCTATGCTAGTGCTTGTCGCTCTACCAAGTCATCTCGTGTGAGTACCTTCCTATCTCTCATATTTGCACCTTGCACCTTATAATTTTGAATTACAATACAAAGGGTTTAACGTGTTTGGCACCATCGCTGCAGAATGTAATGGATGCCCCTCTGCATTTTTAGTACAATCCTCACCAGATACTATCCAGCGCTCCTTCTTGTTAGGACATACACGCTATGGGGAAAAAACAGAGTGTTGCTTATTGCCCTACTACTTCTTGCGCTGGTAAATCCATTCCCACAATTGGCGATATCCATCTCAGTCACGACATCTTGCAGGGCTGCATCGCAGGATCTGCGGTGGTCGGTGCCGAGGCTTTATCCTGGTTCAATTGTACGTTTCATTACAACCCTTCTTGGCGAGTCTCTAGTCCGACTTGGCTATCATGTAGACCAGGATCCCCCACTAGGAACTTCTGGTTGTTATCAAACCCAAAGAATTGCAATATACGCAGTTAACTACGCACTGCTGGTTCTTTTTGAGACAGGTCAATTTTGTTTTTTGTGGAGTTATTGAAGCTAACTCTACACAGTCATATTATGCCTCAATGTTTTTCAAGCCTGGCGTCGCCGAAAACAACAGTCGAACCATCTCATTATGCGTCTGTACTGGGATGGTATATTTTATGTTCTATGTATACTGGGTGAGCAATTCTAGTCGTTGGATTCGGAGTACTAGCCTGAGGCTAACAAAATGCATAAGCAATGTCATTGGCCAACATCATAATTATAGGTTTCCTTCCGGTAAGACATGTCGTTTTCAATCAGGTTTTGCTAATCTTCGGTGCAGTCCGAATATGCGGAGTCTCTGGACACGTAGGTTTCACCCTCAAATATTCTGAATGCGTTTGACATTTGTCTTGTATATTACTCAGACTCCAGTTGGTGTTTCACAGCGTTTTATCCTCCCGCCTTCTTTTCAACTTGCGAGCCATCATGAAACGACGACACGAGCAAGCCATCTTAGTCATGAGAATGGACTCAGATGGATCCGATATTCCTTTGCGCTAAATATCTTAACTTATACGATCTATTTATGCAAAATCGGCTTCTTGAGAGCAATACGAGTACAATTGACATGTCTCCATCAAGGCGCTTGCAAAAACTCTGTGATCTTCTCCGTTATGAAGGCGACATCTGCCGGGTTAGAACTGCCCCCTGCAACATGACCCCAGATCGATGGAATCACATATAATTTAGCATCTCTGAGGTGCGACACTTCCGTTTCGCTGTCTTCCGGCTTTAATGGTGTCAGTAGTCGACTCGCAGTTGCTTGGTGGGGGACTAACCGGAAAGTAAAGATCCGTCTTCGAAGGCATAATAAGCGCCTTTGCTTTGATGCTCTTCAAAGCCTTCTCATAGTCACCGCCATCACGAATGATGGAAATGTCTCCCTTCTGCCATGTGTTCAGGAGCGCGATCATGTCATTTGCATCCCAGTTATTGACATATCCCCCTTCCCACCGCTCCCTGAGCCACGAGTTCAAGTCTGGGTACCTGTTCGCAAAATTTCATGAAGGAGGCTCATGAACATATATTGCGACATGACTTACTCTCCGTCCATCAGGTACTTGTACTCCCGGAACCACTATGAAAGTTGTATTATCCTGATCTTTCGTCGTGAGGTAACTCACAGTTTGTCCATAGGCCCACGCGCTGTAAACTCGACCAAACGCACGGATTCCATGTTGAGGAGTGCTCTGATAATGACCGTCGGCGAAATCTTTGCTTGCCAGCATTGCTGACTTGGGCCCTTCCAGGAAGCTAGAGCGCAAGTTGTATGGGGACAAAACGAAACAAAAATGGGATAAGGACCCACCATTGGTTATGGGGACTCGTGCGAGCAGACGAGCATATAGAAACAAACCGCTCCACGAAGTCCGGGAAGACAACTGGCCAGTGATACGCCTTGGGATAGGACCTAAGAGAGTGCATACGATGTACTAAAGAGGCGAATTACCTGTTGTCCGCCCATAGAAAACCCAACCACGGAAAAGAGCTTGCGCACTCCGAGGTGCTTTGTCAAAACTGCGTGCTGAGCACGACTTGTTGTTGGTGTGAGCCTGTGTTCTGTTTTGCAAGATGTTTCATAACGCACATGTTATCTTCGTATGAAACGAATGGGAAGTACGGGCCACCATAAGGTGCAGGCTAAGGGGCTGTCAGAAAGGGAGTAAAATGTGCAATCGTAGAAACTAACTGTGTTAGAAGGAGACGACGACTATATATTGTTTCAGTCAGCGAAAATGGCAAACTAGAAGGCAACGCACCTCTCCATTACAGAAAAGCGCGAATGTCACCACGAAGTATTTAGTTGGGTCAAGGGCCTGTTGTCAAAGATATGAAGACTGCGCATTCCACTACATGAACGTACACACCTTTCCTTCCCCAACGAGATAGTCTTGACCTGTGTGCAATTAGATAAACAACTGCTTTCATGTTCGTAATCAACAAACATACTCCCAAGGGCGAGTTTTGCCCCATAACATGTCGGGAAAACAATCACTTTGTCATTGCTTGGGTCTCCGTATGTCCGGTATGCGGTCACGGCATCAGGGAGCACTCCTCCCGCTACTTTGAAGCGGCCGTGATGGTAATACTGGGTTGGTGTCTGCATGGGGAGGGCCTAAGGGGGGAGATGATGCTGCCTGTACAACGACCACATGCTTTTATGGCACGCGTGTATGGACTCAAACAGGCGGTCCGACAAACACCATGAGTGTCGATAAGTAGGCTGAACTGGATAATGGATCACATGGTCACGAGCTACCTAAAGATATCAATAATGCTATTTGAAGCTTTTCGGCATTGGCATTTGGTGTGAACGGCGACCGAGAGTACTCACCGATAAGTTGATCCTGTAGAGTGCAACAGGGCGCGTGAGTACATTATTTCGATGGATGATGGGTGGCCGTTATCTCGCTTGCAGTATAAATAATATTCGAAAGCATTTTACAGAGTCGGAGATCCACATGGACTGAGTTACACATAATTCACATGCACGGCTTGGTAGACGATTTCTGAAGTAGAATTAAGGTTCCTCCAAAAATTTCTTCACCTCCGCTTGAACGGACTCATCATCATGCGCGTTTGACCCTGCCCCAGCTACAGAATATCAGGGGCAGTTCGAAACAAATCGAGCCTGACAAACTCACCCATATGACCCCACTCAGAATCAATAATAACTAGCTTTGCGTTATTCAAAAACTGCATCTCATTCTGACTGTCCTCCGGCTATCCAAGGAGCCGTCAGCCGAAACCCAAGTAAAAAAGGTGAAAAACTCACAGTGAAGTACAAGTCTGTCTTGCAAGGCATGATCAGACCTCTAGCCTTGATCGCTCCTAGACAGTCCGCGAAGTAACTTCCGTCACGGATGAGAGAAACATCCCCCATCTGCCATGTCTTCAAGAGTGCCAATAAATCGTTGGCGTCCCACCCTTCTAGAAAACCGCCTTCCCAATCCTCTCTTAAGAAGTCGTTGAGGCTCGTGTATCTAGTGGTTCTATGAGGAAAACAGAGAGTAGAATACAAAAAATGGCGCACTTTCCGTCGAAGAGATAACCTTTCTTGGCAAACCACTGCAGTAATTTCAGTATGACAGCCAGCTAGAGATGCGGAAGCTCACCGCCTGGCTATATGCCCATGCGCTGTATGCACGGCCAAATGCCCGGATACCATGCTGAGGAACGCTCTTGTAGTGGCCATCCTGGAAGTCTTTTGAAGCCGAAAGAGCAGCTTTAGGACCTTCCAGGAAGCTGCGGTTGGATCAACATAGACACAAATGTAAAGTGTCTCAAAGTACCATTGATTATGAGGGCTAGTTCGAGCAGATCCACAGATGGGGATGTATCTTCACTACGGTTTGAGAAAGAGTTACTCACACAATCGTCAAAACATACCTTTCAAGGAAGTCAGGATACATGACAGACCAATAGTATGCCTGCAATGCCTCAGTAAAACTCAACATTACTCTTTACAAACACGTTTACCTGCTGTGCGCCCATTGAAAATCCAATCACGCAAAACACTTTCTTGACACCAAGCTTCTGGGTGAGCACAGCATGCTGCGCCCGGCTGGACTATGTCGGCAACTTCGACCATCTAAGATGGAACAAACTCACATGTTGTCTTCGTATGTGATGGTAGGGAAGTAGGGGCCGTTGTATGGCGCAGGCTACCGTCGTTATGAATTCTTGTGCCAGACAGTGCTCTGAGGAAACTCACTGTGTTAGAGGGTGAAGAAGACTGAAACAACAGATGAGTTGAGCTTGACCACACTATCTTTACCTCATGTAGCGTACCTCTCCATTGGAAAATAAAGCAAAGGTCACCACGTAGTACTTACGCGGATCCAAAACCTATCGCTGGCGTCAGTTCAGAACACAAGAACAAGCTACATGGCATTACCTTGTCTTCCCCTACCATGTAGCTTTGACCTAATAATCCATTTGCTAATTCAAACTCTAGCCATCGTATGAGAAGCAGTTCGGAAGACTCACTGTCAAGCTTTCCCCCATAACACGTAGGAAACACGATAACCGGATTCTTTGGGTCGCCGAATGTCTGGTATGCAGTGATGGCATCAGGCAGTACACCACCTGCAACACGGAAGCGCCCGTGGTGGTAATATTGGATTTCAGCGACCTGAGACATGGTTAGGAGTGAGGGATATTGAATCCATCAGTAGATAAGCAGAACATATAATAGACTCGAAAGAGCTGCGGACACCAGTATTGGACCATGTGACAAGTTTGTGGGAATCGAAGATAAAAATGTGAACGACAGGCATGAGATAGTGATAAACGTAACTCGTGGTTACACGACAATGTCAAGAAGAGCATAGGTATTATTACGCAGAGTAGACTCTTCCATGTGCCCAAGCCTGAGAAGATGGCGTCCGAGTCGAGACTGTTGGCACGGTGCACACTGCGAGGGAGCTTGTCTTCAACAATTAAAATTACTGTACAAGAGAGATCCAATGGTCACGGAAGGAAGATGACCAAGTCGTTCCTGACAGGTGTGCGTTCGCAAAATCCCGAGAGCCTCGACCACGTGATTATGAGCCATGCTGTGGCTGATAAACTGTAACAGTTATAATTAAGGTTTCGGGATGATGCCGAGCTGAGCCCAGCACAAGTGGAAAGTTATCCTCGCCGTCCTCGTCGACTTCAAGAATGGGCTGTATGTCGCTCTCGTTATGATCACCAGTGGAATAACTATGTACTAATGGACTCTACCAGCCAACAAACCTCGTGGACTTCAAGCCGCTCGCAAGCTTCGCAATGACCGCCGTGTCAACCGATGGGTTCGTGCTCGCAATCTCTTGAACATCACATATCTAGACTGCGTGCTTCTCTCAATAGGCGGATAAGGCGTATAAGAAGCGCGCCCTCGGTAACGTTTACAAAACCTCTCCTACTGGAGGATCATCACACGCAAAGGGCATCGTCCTCGAGAAAGTCGGTGTTGAGGCCAAACAACCCAACTCTGCCATCCGTAAATGTGTTCGTGTACAACTTATCAAGAATGGCAAAAAGGTCACGGCTTTCGTGCCTGTATGTGCTTTCATAGTTACTTGTCGCATTAACTAAGACATTGATACAGAATGACGGTTGCTTGAACTTCGTCGATGAGAACGATGAAGTTCTCATCTCTGGTTTCGGTCGTAGTGGCAAGGCCAAAGGTGATATTCCTGGTGTGCGTTTCAAAGTAGTGAAGGTCTCAGGAGTCGGTCTTCTCGCTTTGTGGAAAGAGAAGAAGGTCAGTTTAATCAGATTTATACTGCTATCATTGTACTCATCTTCTTTGCAGGAAAAGCCCCGGTCATAAGCATCATTGTCTTGTCCCTGTCATTTCATGTTATCGCATTACCTATGATTATGCCTGTGCCGCACATGCCGCACGCCAATAAAAAGCCAGAATCACCATGTCATAGGATTACGCCGCACGATTTTCCTGTCTCGTAACCTACCAAGATACAGCGTTCAAGGCGTCGTCATCATTCGTCTAATATCCAAATGCATGTGCATGTCATTTCAAAAACGTCATCACAGGAAATTGTGAATTAAAGTGTGTTAATCGTAAGGAATCTTGTCCGGTCATAAATGGGCGCATCAAGTCATGCCAGCTCATACTATCATGATGCCTTGTCCTTCCATGTACTTCTTCAGGTCCTTCACCAACTCCACCTGATCGTTAACGCTAAGCCCGCTAACGATCATCTGCAAGATAGAACCCACGCTGACGTGGTGTTCTCGAATAAGACTGCTATAATAGACGTAGGTGAACACGCCCATGAGGAATCTAGAAATGATGAGTGTCTTGATAAAATGCATTCGGGATTTAGAACTAACTGGCAGTCCATGCGATCGGTCATCCCTCCATGACCAGGGATGCTGTGGCCAAAATCCTTTATGTTGAAGGCACGCTTGAAACCAGATGCGAAAAAACCTCCAAACGGTGCCACCAGTGATGCGAAAACTGCAAAGACCAGGAGATGTAGTTGGTATGGTGCATAGGGAATCACGGTCACTGATTTTCCGAGCTAATGGTGACTCTGAGTAGTTACGCAATATAACTTTGACTTGCACTCACCAGCCGTGAAAGAAATACCCTGAGAGGCGACCAGATTTGCCACACCTTCCAGACAAATACTGGGTTGGGAGTACACTGAACATTACTCCAGGCGGAGACTCCGAGATCATGCACAGGGCAGATCATGTAGTTAAAGCGCATAAAGTACGAGCCCCAGAATACACTGAACAGGAGGGTACTCCAGAAAGCACCCACAAACCCTTCGACAGTTTTCTTCGGCGAGAGCTTGATCAAAGGTGTACGCCCGACGGTCATGCCCCATACATATGCAAAAATATCATTGCAAATGACCAACGAGGCGGGAACCCAGAACCATATCATACCCTCGAGGATGTTGTTAACGATGAAGTGACTGTAAGATTCCCTTTAGGTTAGAGTCTGAAAGCGGACGAGATCCATACCCAGAGACAACGATCAGCAACAGACTCATGTGAACCCAGCAAAAGAGGCCAAATTGTTGCTTGAGGAATCCACGTCTGAGAGACATTACGAAACCAACGAAGCCGATGGTATAGAGCGTAAAGCTGATAATTCTGTGATTGGTAGCGAAAGGAAGTAGTTGACCGTCCGAGAATATGACATGCTGATCCTCAATTCAGTATATAGTAATTACAACCAAGATTATCCCGCACCTTGAAGTAGTAGATGATACTCTCCCCGTATAGAAAATAGTTAGTGACGGCAAAGAAGTACCAATTTAGAGTCTTGCTCCACGGGTCTTTCTCTCTCTTATTTTCAGCCTCGCCAGAATCCGGAGCATGGCTTGTGAGTGAAAATAGAGCAGTGACTTCGCGGTAGACAATCGTTTGACACAGCATGGCAAGCATGATCATATAAACATGACCCATGAGTAACAAAGCTATGCAATAGTCAGATACAAACATAACTTTCTATTGGAAGTAGAATGCATACCAACGAAAACTCCGATCATAATGAACGTCCATAATGTTCGCGTTAAGATGCTTTGTCGTGTCTTCGTGCGTTCGACTTCTTGCGGGTCATGTTTGCTTTTGAATGCCTGTTCGACGTCAGGTTTTGAGACAGACTGTCCTTCACCACCTAGCAACTTGGTCGGTAGATGCAGTGTAGAGTTGTCTGAGTATTCCGTCAATTCCACTTATAAACACTAGACAGAAGTCAAGATGCATACTTTCCGTGACATTCACGTGTTGTATATCGCCGTTAATAACAGGCCCCGGAAGTGATGGCTCCGATACCTCCGGCTCCGGCTCGGGCGCTGGTTCTTGTGGTGGCTCTGCGGTGGGCTTTGGCTCGGGAGCGGTATATGTTGTAGGTAGAGGATGAACATCTACCGCTCCATCGGCCATACGCGCAATGGACTCTTCCAGAGAGGGTGTATGTCTAGGTGAACTATTTGCGGTACCTGTTTTTGAGGAGGCTTTGAGTTGTTTTCGCCTTTCGGTGCGAGCTTGTTTTTGAGCCTTCTTTATTTGAGATTTCGACGGCTTCGTATGCTCGGTGCTAGATAGCCCAATGAGCAAGCTACGTAAGCGCGAGGTCACGAACGTCTGCGAAGACGAACCTAGTCACCTGTGTCTGCGACGTTTCTTCCTGTTGCTGTTCATCCTCGGAGTCTTCAACGTCCTCGACGGTGAGAGCGTCGAAGGCAGATCTAGAAACAAATGGCGGGTTCGCTGTTGTGCCAGAGGACCTACTCATGGTAACAGACAAGGTAGCAGTTAAGGTTTGATGCGTGCAGTTTTGGTGCAGTTTAAATTCTGCTCACTTCAAGTTCAAATGCAACACGTGCCACAATGCGTCACGCTGAACCAAACATCGCTATGACACATTTCTTCTATGAATGCAATTATTATGGTATGTACATGATGAACCTCCCATAAGCAGGGGGGCAAGGTTAAACCTAGATCGAATCTCTAGGGAATAATGATAGCAGTCTAAAAACCCTTCGTAAAGCCAAATACACTGAAGTCTAGCCATAAAACATGGACTAGAATTTCCAGGCATCGTCGACTTCCATGGCCCAGGGAACTGAAATCAGCGTCGTCAGTATAAGTTGCTATGAAATACTCTCCACGTGAGCTCACATTTAGCGAGAAGTGTCTTTGAGAAGATCTTTTCGATCGGAACGTTGTGGGCACTGCACCATGCAGCTGTTATCCTAGATGTCAAAATGAGTCGCTGTCAATGACGTATGACAGAGCTTGAAACTCACCGAGGGTCCAGGTAATTAATTTTACTAGAGGAGACACAGTGAGAACGTGTTACTTGAGTGTGAGCACGACATACCTTGTACCAAGAGCGACCTCTTTGCCGGCCTCCCGATCGTCCATCTGAAGCTTGAAGGTCTTTATCTTCTCGTTTAATTTCTGGACAGCTTCCTCAATCTTCTCGGGAGCACGATCCCTCTTAAGTTTGGCTTTCCCTGTACCGCGTTCCTCTGCAACCCTCTTGTATTCGGCTTCAGCGGCCTCAACCTTCTCCTGCAGGACTGAGTCAGGTTGAGGTTTATTGCCCTCCTGAACAAGCTTCTCGTTATCCTTGGCAAATTTCTTCTCCGCCTTCTCTATTTCTTTATTCTTAAGGGACTTTTCGTGGTCCTCTATCCAGTCGTCATCTAAATCGGATTCGTCATCGGCGTACTGCTTCTGTTTCTTGAATCTGGGATCCATATTGAAGAGAACATGACGAAGCTTCATCCGATCATACTTCAAGGAACGGAGCTATTGGCGCTGTCAGTCACAGATCGCATCATGGGGAACAAACGAACCCTATCACGCATCTTGCCCATCGATTGTTCGTGAGTCTTCGGTGCGCTACGTTGATGGTTACAAAGGATGGCCACCATACGATTTGCATGATTATATGCATTCAGCTTCTCCTGGATAGTGGCATCCGCTGGCGTTCCTTCGTCCAACTGTTGTTGAAACGTGATGGATGCATTGTAAGTACGAAAAACCTTTGCAGTCAGTCCTTTCATATATGATGCCAAATGCTTATTCAGGAGCGATGTCTAGGAAAGAACTGTCAGCAGAATGTTCAATATTTTGAATGGTGTTGTGTCACATTGACGCGGTCAAAGAGGTTGTCACTATCCTCTTTGTTGTCCTTGAATAGCTTGATATTCTTGAAAACCTGGGGATCCACGGAGACTCGATTGTAGTACCGGATCGAGTCCTTACCCAGGAAATCAAAGATGAGGAAATCCGGTGCTTCTAACGTGACGTGTTCGCACCGCAGAGAGCAGCAGCCCACGGTGTCGGCTTCATCCTCACCTTTTTCATTTCCAGCTCGGAGAGCAAGCTTGTCAATGAAGTACATTGCCGTCGCACGCTGCCTGTCTGCCATAACCTTGCTGCGTAGATCAGCAGAGTAATCTTTGCGAATACGATCCACGTGGTTCTGGAGGAATGTCAGTTGATGGAGCATCAGAGTCAGCAGTTGATTGCACCTTCAATTCACGGGCTTTCTCGAACTTTTGCATGTCGCTCTGCCCTTTGAGGGAGCTGCCTGCAGCTAGGAAGACGTATTTGTAATTGCCGTTGACATTCTCGACCCAGTTGGCTAGCCAGGTGACAGTTTGGTCATGGACTATAGCTTTCCATTGTCCAGGCATATTAGGTACAGGGATAGGCGTTCCTTCACCAATATTGATGGTGATATCGTCCGGACGTACACGGAACTACCATGGAGTGAGCAAATCTTGGTTTTGTTCTAGATCCAAGTGCTATGTGCCCACCTTCAACGCGCCCTTCTTTGGATGATCGCCCCGACCCCTGAACAGACCAGGAGGTTCAACCCTGAAGTTGCCAACCTTTTCCTTGCGACCGTCAAGGAGACAGGTGACATATTTCTCTTCGAATAGGTCTTTCTGCTTCTTGAGCTCTTTCTTCTCTGCGGTGCTGAGAGCCTTCTTTTTGGCTTTCTCTGCTTCAAAGTGTTCGAACATGGGCCGAAAATCGCAATCTTCAAATTTTGTGATCTTGATTTTATTGCGCTGGTTCATAGTTAAGCAAGGCAGAGGCACGCGAAGTATGATACTTACAGGAGGGTAGTCCTGAAGCACTTTCAACCAGTCGTCGAAGAAGTTTTTGTTGAACGTGGCATCTTGAGCGTGCTCAGTTTCCAACATAGCTGCATAAAAACCGGCCACTTCTTCGGACTCTGATGGTAGATCTACTTCTTTACCTACAATGCAATCAACAGACTTGTCACGGTGGAATGAATAAGGCAACCACGTACCCTTATACCTCATTTTCACATTCGAGGGTAAGGATTCGTATGGTGGAGGAAAGATGACACCATTATGCTCTAGCGTTTGCCACTTTACTTCACCATCGTTATTCTGCTGAGCCTCCCACCACCTGTAAACTTCCTCCTCGTCTTCTCCTTCATCTTTAACTTTGCCCTTCTTCTTGGGCTGGGGAGTCGCTGATCCGTCTGCTCCATCCTTGACCTTCTTCGAAGTAACTCTCTTTTTCGTAGGCTTAGATTTTCCATTGTCCTCCACATCCGCATCAGTCTCTTCCTTGACCTTGGACTTTCGTTTCCTCGATACCTTCTCTTTCTTCACAGGTGTGAGTTCCTCGCCTTCAGAAGCGGGAGGTTCGGAAGCGTCAGGGTCTTCGCGTTTCAGCTTCTTCTGTGGGGGTCCTTTCTTGGTGGGAGCACGTTGCTTCTTAGCAGTGGTAGAACTACGTTTGTTATCGCTCTCCGCTTTGACTGCTTTATGCCCGTTTACTGTAGAAGCTTTCGATGTCCCCGGCATCGGTATAGTAGAAGATTGCTTCACCGGAGAAGAAGCAAGAGGGGTATCGTCATCTTCACTGGACGAATCAAGTGCAGCAGCTCTCTTGCGCCGTAAAGACTTTGTTGGAGTTACAGGTTCTGATTTTGGAACCGTAACTTGGGACTACGCAAAACAGTCAACGATGCACGCAGTACACGGACAGGGGTACACGAACTAAAGGCATGTCTTCGTCCTCGCTCATGGGAGAATCACTAGCTTCCTCTTTAGCGTATACATTCGCGCCGCCTCTACCTGTGTTGGCCTTGCCATCGTTTTGGAAGTCGCCAAGTGGTCGGTCGTCATCTGAAGACATATAGGCATCGCTAGACATTATTTGAAGCGATAATTTGATACGAATAGTAGACAAAATGTCTATGCAGCAATACAGAGAATAAGAAGGCAAGAAGAACAGTGGAAATGAAGGACAGGAAGGCCTCTCCCGCGCTGTGGCAGCTGTTAATTTTTCCGAAGTCTTGATGGACCGGCCCTAAGCCTAAAAATCACATGATCACCTGGACTCGGAACCACAGCTGAACAAGCCGAAAACAAGCGGTTTCCTAGTTTCTACATCCAAGTAAGTATAGTTGATCATATCATTCAATAACATTTTGACCTATGGTTAACTTCATCTGCGGTTCAGTCATGTCCAATCTACCTTTGTTTCGTGACCCATGGGCGAAGAGGGAAGCGTGGCGGAAACACCCTGTGTTCACGAACCGTGCTATGTTTTCTAGCATGTTTCCAGGGCTTGGCATCGCACTAGTAGCATTTACTGCGTATGTGGTTGTTGATAATTTCTACTCCAAAGCGCAGCCAGGGGCACAGCAGAAGCACTAAGTTGGTTCGGGTGATGTTGGTAAGTGACAGCAGTAAGTTGTCTGTTTGTGCATTAACGTTTAACTCCCAGATAGAAATGATTTACTGGTGCTCCTTGCATCCTATCAGCTAGTTGAGTCCGTGCTCGGTCGCATAACATTTACCACATTGCACACAAAACGTCGCATCTTCGTGCCATTGCCACGCAGCGGGGTTGATCTGCCAATTCGTGCATTCTGCTCCCCTGTCAGACTTACTCCTCTAAGCAATGGCAATAGCTACTCTTACGCAAACTACTGTTCCAAAAGAAATCAGGTTGAGCGTTGACCTTGAGCACTCGAGCTATTTGCGTTGCCGATTGTACTTTCCTAAGCACCGGTGCCACTTTTCTTTCGGTCTCTCCTCAAATGCATCGCGCACATGCCTTGATTATACAAGCATTTTTGCTGTTCCTCGACGTATTTTGAGGGCTTCCTGCTGCCTGGTGAAAATGGTATCCTCACGCTCGATAATACTTGATTCGTTGGGTTTAAACATTGCGTTATCGCATCCTCTATTCCCCGTCTCTGTGGTAGCCCCTCAAGTAGGAGCAGGTCGTTCGTGACCACCTTACCCAACGCGTTTGCTCTTGGACAGCGCCACAGCTGCTGCTTGATGAGTGAATTTCAGAACAAATCGCTTGATTCGACAGTATTCAGAACCAAATCACAAACTAATTCATTGGAACTATGACTGGACTTTGTAACATAAATAAAATAGTACAACATGATTTCCCTGAAAATAGAAAACCAGGGAATTACTGAAAATTACATCGATTTCCGGGGGGAGGTTTTCCCTGATGTAGAGCATAGAAAAGGTCGATAAAGCTTGAAGGTCTTCCGCCATATACATATTACTCTCCCATTCGTAAAGCATCCACAAGTCCTGGATGGACATGAGAACGTGGCAAAATGCTGCAGGCAAAGACCGTAACGGAACTAAAGCAGTGAAATATTAGTGACGGGATGGAATGACACGAGAAAAACAAGTACTGAGTAAGTCCCGTCGTAAATTGGGGGGCGAATTCGATCACTTTACCCTGGTCATCTTTAGCGGGCGAAAACTCCACTGTGGCCAACATGGTAACAATAGCCGACCACACTGAGGCATCAGCAGCATACCGGCCTGATCAAAAAATGTAT
This sequence comes from Suillus plorans, assembly GCF_016647745.1. Taxonomy (NCBI): domain Eukaryota; kingdom Fungi; phylum Basidiomycota; class Agaricomycetes; order Boletales; family Suillaceae; genus Suillus; species Suillus plorans. The sequence continues at coordinate 24,747 of NW_024537448.1, read as the reverse complement.
TAGCTCATGCCATGCAACACGGCAATGAAAAAGAATCAGCTGACCTGGACATCTACGTCGGCCTAAGCCAAAAATATAGTCAGCCGGGTCATCGTCCGTCAGCGCACCATCGGCGTTCATGAACCTCTCTGGTATAAACGTAGATGCATCGGGGTACCGTTTTGCATCCCGTGAAATGCTCCTGCCAAAATAACGTCAGGATGATCTCAAAACCTGGAGAGAATGTATCTGACCATATGTTGTACATGACAGTCATTCCTGATGTATGATGTTACCGATGATTTCTCATTAGACGAAAACAGCGGACCTTTTGGAATGAAGTGGCCCTCATATATATCATCACTTGAGGTGGCACGTGGCACTATAATATCATCTTCAGTGCAGGCTTGATCCTTCAGCGAGGAAGATTACCGAGGGGTACGACAGGCTGCCATCGCAAAGTCTCCCGTATAACTGATTCAACATATGGTAGTGACGCTCTGTCTTCGAAGGTAGGTAAGCGATCCCTCCCAACCACTGAATCGATCTCCGCTTGTGCACGTTTTTGAACATATGGGTAAGATACCATGGCGAGAGCAAAAGCCATCAAGACTGAAGTAGTCTGTAAAGAACTTCAGCAGTTGACAGTGTGGTTCGGACATCTGCCACTAACCGTTTCGTATGAACCTGAATAGATATGTATCAAAGAACGGTATATCATCCCTTGTAAAAAGATAACAAACCTGCAATAGCACTAGTAGCTGCTTTCTTCAAGGCACCCTCAAACGATGGTCTGGATGTCTGATCTTGCTTCTCCATTCGTTGAAGATTTTCTGCTACCATCGAAAACTGACCAAAGACCAAGTTTTCGGCCTTGACGATCATGCAATCAATGGCTAGGAAAGAACTAATATTTTCAAAAACGAAAGATGCCCACCATATGCTGCTGCGTATATTGAAATGGCACCTCCACCATTTCAGTCATGTGATTAGTCGACGCTTGAGCCTCGCGTTTGATCGAGGATCCCAAGCACCAGTCAGGTAACTTCAGCACTGCACCAGAGTACAGAATGTCAGCTATTTTCATGAGAAAGAGATGAGCTCACAGAAGGGAAAGGTTTTGAGCAAGATCGCTCTCTCTGTGGTTACCACCGGAAGGCCAAGAGCTAGTGCATTTTCTGCGATTCGAACCAGAGGATCATCATGAGGGCTAGTTTGGTAGCCGTATGTCACTGACATCGCAACTGATGACGAGAATCTATGAACAGGTTAATACTCATTCGATGTTTACAAACACATCAACTGACGTTGCGAAGTGAGAATGATACTGTTGAGGGTCATCAATTAGGTTGACGATCATCTCACGAGCCCGCTGGATCTGCATTGGACGAAACTTGAGTGCAGAGTTAGGACGGAAAGTTTGGTGGAAGAGTCGTCGGCAAAGACGCCATTCATCACCATAGCCTGTGAATGCAAAAATAACCGACCAACCAAATCTGCCTGTACTCCATAATGATTGAATGGAATAAAGGTAGAAGAACGTACGGATCGAGTGTGGCTATGGTTGGTTTATCGGAGTAAATGCGAGAACGCTTGTCCATCAAGGCTTCTGCAACGTGCTGAGAATTGATCACCACGATTTCCTGGCCTAGAAGTTGCACGAAAACCAAGTCTCCTGATACAATGATTTGTACAACGTATGCATCGTCTAGATTCTGACCACGTACCATAAGTAGTAGCCCATTTGGCATAAGTCAACCAAGGCTCCTTGGTGTCAACAGACAAGATGTTTCCTAACAGTGGGAGTGGCACTGGGCCAGGGGGAAGTTTTTTCTGTCTGTTCCTAATGAATCGCTCGAGGGATGTGATAGCAACGAAGGAAGCAGACAAGACGGCGAGGTTAACAATTGCATCAACTGAAGGAAACATGGTTAGAACGGTGTGTGAATTGATCCAAAGGCAAAACAAATCTAATGAGTTATAACTGCATGGGGAGCCGATTATCACGCTCTCTACCTGACATGCTGGAGGAGTTGAAAAGAATAAATTCAATAATAAGTAAAGTTGGACTTAGTATACATATGGGCATTAACCCTGTGAAGCCGGAATACTATGGCCCTAATCAGAAAATGCGAAAGCGCTCACAACACAAAAGGTTCCTGTGGATATGCTTTGGAGTTAGCTCACTTCAGCGTCCGAAAATACTTGTTTGTTGTTAAGTTAGATGCCACACCGCTTTAGAGACATCCAGTGAACCGGTGAACAAATAGATTAGCATCGTCTCCGCAGGGAGATGCCAAATCCCTTTTCGGTTCGAAAATGGGTACCTCGGTGAGTGTGTTAGGTTCTCGATGTGCTCAGCGATAAGTGCCTTGTTATACATCAATCTGAAGCGGAGATTTTACATACAAGTATTTTTTTTGGTCTGGTATCCGGGATCACAGGAGAGTCACGGCGTTTTACGTGCTATCGCTATGCTGCGCGTTCTGATCGTCAATTGATGAGCAGACTCTGCTAAAAAATTGTCGAGCGGGGGACACAAAATGCTAGTACTAGAAAAAACATGAATCGGTTTCTGGGAGGAACTTGTTGTACGAGTTATGTACCTGGTAGAAAACAACTTGAATATGTCTCCTGACTGTTGGCATTTTCGTAAGAACGGGAAAGATAACATCTCAGTACTTCTCGAAAAGGAACCGAAATGCTCGATCTTTACTATGCAATCTCATCATAAGATATATATAGCTATCCTCTATGACTGGTCTGACCGATCATGATCATGATCTGTATTTAGTATCAATATCAATTATCTCTGTGACAACAACGAAACTGACCGCATTTTAAAAAATATTCATTGTCCTTTGGGGCTACTAGTATATCGGACATGCTAAGCCCTTTTCGCGGAGGGCTTACTCCGACCTAACTACCGCATGTATGTATGGAATCTGATGTGCTGTAAATACATACACCGTCAGCAAAATGCCGGGCAAAGGTCAACACTAATCTCCTACGATGTGGTGAGGTGTGTGGGTCAATAAATTGATGTTTGGAAATTTTCGCATCGTGACGACACATGTTTGACGAGGCGTCTCTCATAGTTAGAAAGGCAATGTTAATGAGCGAATAGAAGCAGAGCAAGAGATTGCGCAGGTACAAAGCATCACTAGGGCGCAATTGCAAGGAAGTCAGCAAATAACAAGCTATTCCTTATTTGAAAATTTTGGCTACTTGGTGAGTGGTGATTGTGGTCTTGACACGTACCTGTGAATCCAGCATCGTTCTGCACGGAGATGTTATTTTTAAACGGCTGAAAAGAATTCCTCGGTGAATGGGCTTAGGGTCTCGATATGCTAGGCCTAGTCTGAAGCTTCCTCCGCTGGCTATCCCCGACCGTAAATCACCCTACCGGTGGGTCACGGTTATCATATGCAGCTGGCCGGTCATCAGACACGGTTGCAGTCGTGCGACGGAATATTTACTCCAAGTCTCCCACTAGGTACATAGCATCAGTAGAACAAGACAGTCGGCGCGGTTGGGATAGCCGTAGTCTCCTGACAAGAATTTCGAGACCGCTGCCATCCCCGCCATCCTAGCTTTCCTCTTGCCCTAGTTAACAGACCCTCATCCTAGGAGATGGGCGCCTGCAGCAACATGGTCTGCCCCGCGGTATTCTGATGGGCGCTCTGGCTTGAGCTTCGCCTATTCAAGCCAGTCACTAATCCGGAGATGAACTGTTTCAGAATTATCAGGACGAATTGCATTATCAAATAGAGCAAAGTTGAGGCCGTGAGTTTCGGTGTTCGGTCAGTTGCAGATAACAAAAACGAATGGAAGAACAGAACTGCTTCAAGTCAGCTTTGCTCAGTCAATTGCTACTCCGGAGCAGAATAGGAAGAATTGCATTATCAAAGTCAGGAATGATGATGGAACCGGGTTGCAAGGTGATAAGGCTGTGTGAGTTTCAAGTCGTAGTGCTACCGCGGTCCGGTTCAACAAAATAGTTGAACTCCGAATTGGACCATCGCGAACGGTTCAAAACGGTCAGGCTCGGTTTTTTGGGAGTTCGAACCCGAACCTAACCCCAAAAAGTTTCAGCGAAGCGAAACGCGCGATAAAGTTGATATTGAAGGGTCAGACGACGAAGTGAGCTGTCGACGATACCAGAAGTGTCATTGTTAAAAAAACACACTGAATAATCATGCATTTGAGTCGAAATAATTTAGGATGTCGTGATCCCTGGGAAATAAAATCGGGTTGTGCGAAAGCTTCGAGAGTTTGCTGGCGTTGTTTCGTCAAAAGGGCACTCGTAAAGTCCATTGGTTAGACTGTCGATAGCTTCGAGAGTTTGCTGGCGTTGTTTCGTCAAAAGGGCACTCGTAAAGTCCATTGGTAGACTGTCGATAGCTTCTAGTATAGATGATCCGCAGCAAGTAGCGGCAAGTATGAACGTAAAAATGAACAGCAGGTGCAAATGAGGGCGGATTAGTGGCGGCAGACGCAGATGAGCAGGGACAGATGAGTACCGACTGATGTAAACAGGCGCTGGCAAGTTTGAATAAGCGAAAATGCACATGGATCGTGATGGATGAGTGAAACCGAGTCCTAAGAAAACACGCACAGACAAGGATAGGCGTAAAGCAAGCGGGTCACCGGGGTAGCACAGATATCCAGTGCACATACACTGGTAGGACAATAGTGAGCGAATAAACAAACTTCTGCTGCTGCAAAAATGCCATTGCTACACATATAATACTCACATGGATTGATGTGCTGAGTGTTCACCAAAAATTTTAGGCGCGCTGACATGCGTCACGTCGTTATCAAACACCATCATAGGTGTGTGGAGTTACAGGTCGGAAGTATACAGAGTACGGAAATGGTGGCAACTGTTCCGGCCATTTGCGCGGAGGCTGGTTAGGAATGTTGTTGACCGACCAGTGATAAGGAGTTACTAGACGAGCTGGTCAAGGGTGCCTGTATGAGGGAGTGGAATCGCTATGGATTTGGAGGAGTTGGGCAGCAAAACGAGTCGATGTTTGGGTGGCGAGGGATGTCGAGCCGAGTGCTTCGAGGTTCGAGAAGGCGAAGATTGCCGCTGGGCCCGGGTTGTTCCGTCAGGTTAAGTTTTGAGTCTCATTATTAGCCATACGTAATACAGGTGGACCGTCGTCAAAAATCAAAACGGTTCGAGGTTCGGTACGGTTGAGGACAGGTCCGAACCAACATAGGACCATTCGGCCAATATTAATATTTGTAGACCGTATTATGGTACGGTTATGGCTAACACCTGGACTGTAGACCGGACCACACAAGAACCGGTCCGAACAAAAACGAATAGAAGAACAGTACCATTAGTGCTTCAAGTCAGCTTTGCTTAGTAGCCAGCCGCTAATCCGGAAGTGAACGTTTGAGCTGTTGCAGAATAGGAAGAATTGCATTATCAAAGTGATGATGTGAGAGCAGGGTTGCCGCAGGGTAGCAGGGCTGTGAGCTTCGGTATTGATCGATCATCTGCCACTGCAGACGACGCAAACGAACGGAAGAACAGAACTGCTTCAAGTTAGCTTTCAATGCTCAGAGGGTCCTCGATGTAGTACTTACATATTAGACTAGGCTAAATCGGTTACCCTAGTACTAATCAGCAAATGCAACTTGGTTTGTTATGCTCATGGGCATATGCCTTTTAGTTATCTCAGATCTGAGACTCCAAATGCGTAATCTTTGGACATTCGACTGCCACTTGATTATGGTAGATTCTCAGTGTAGGCATCAGTAGGTCCAAGTCGCTATACCAAAATTTCCTGTTTAGTGTTGTGTATCAGCCGGAAGTATTTTCACTAGACATTTCTATTTACGTCATATTTTCTTCTTCTAGCACCGACCTATCGTCAGGTCGTGGTCTGTGTTGGAGTCCGAAGGATCCGAACCAGGAACGACGAGAGGATCGATTGCAACTTGGCCCAGGGGGATGCGAGCGAGCGACGTTTTGACGTCGGCTCGTGCTCGTCCGAGGCTATTGAAATCAATGTTCCCTTCGATACGCGTATTCATTTCGTCTCTACGCCAACACGTATAAAGCTATCACTCGGAGCAGATCCGTACGAGCATTTTGGTTCCTTTTCGAAATTGAGATGTGAGCTTACCGTTATCTTTCCCATTCTTACGATTTGCCAACAGTCAGTAGACATATTCAAGTTGTTTTCTATCAGGCACATAACTCGTACACTGGTAACAAGTTCCTTCTAGAAACTCATAACTATATTTTTAGTAGCATTTCGCGCCCCCCGCTCGACAATTATTCAGCGGCATCAACATCAATCGACGATTTGAACGCGCAACATAGTGATAGCACGTAAAACGCCGTGACTCTCCCGCGGTCCCAGACGCCAGACCAAAAAAATACCTGTATGTAAGATCTCTGCTTCAGATTGTGAATCTGCAGAGGTTTGCTAATGCTAGGCACAGACTCGCAACAGCTAAGCTAACCACTTCGGTCTTGGACTGCCTCTAGGCATTCAAATAGCCGAACCTGTGGAGGAATATACGCTCTAATCGTGCCCCATTTTTCATTTTTACCTGCGAACACCTATCTGATCCTAATGCCATTTGCCTCGAGTTATACCACTCTCATCTTCGACATTGGTGACGTTTTGTTCTCTTGGTCCCCCCAGACCAAAACCTCCATATCCCAAAACGTTTTACGTAAAATTCTATCATCTCTCACATGGAATGACTACGAGAGGGGGAGGATGTCCCAGACTGAGTGTTATGCTAGGGTTGGTGGCGAATTCTCTGTAGACCCCACAGAGGTTGCTCGCGCATTTCAAGATGCTCGCGACTCTCTGCAGTCCAACGAAGAACTCATATCGGTTATTCGACACCTCAAAGCACGCTCGGACGGAACGTTACATGTCTTCGCCATGTCAAATATTTCTGCGCCTGACTATGAAGTTCTTCATACCAAGCCTGCTGATTGGTCGTTGTTTGACGGCATCTTCACCTCTGCCGATGTGGGCGAGCGGAAACCTAACCTTGGCTTCTACAAGGCAGTAATTTCGAGTACAGGGGCCGACCCCTCCCGCACCATCTTCGTGGACGATAAAATGGAGAATGTCCTCTCCGCGCGTTCGCTTGGAATGCGTGGTATCATTTTCGACGATACCCGTAAAGTCATCCGTGTGCTTTATAATCTACTTGGAGATCCTGTCGAAAGGGGCAGACAATACTTGACTATGAATGCGAAGAAGCTCCTATCCGTAACTGACAACGGCATTCTCTTACGGGAGAACTTCGCTCAGCTCCTGATACTAGAAGCAACTGATAACCGGTAAGAAGATTACCTTTCTTTCCCCGCACTCATTGAACATCATGTCAGGAGTCTCATCAACTTGACTGATACACATCGGACGTGGAATTTCTTTCAGGGTATGTACCAATGTTTGCCACCATTATTTAGCAGCTGATTTGGTATCAGGAAAACCATTGCTTACTACCGAAGAGTTTCCCTTTGACCTGGATACCACTTCCCTTGCGCTGACCGTAATGGGCAGCCCTGAGGACGTAGCACACTCCGTCATGGATGACATGCTTGACTATATTGACGACGATGGGATTATTCAGGTACGTGCATTCAGTTATTCTTTCCCATGCGTTAGCTGACCTCTCAGTAATCACAGACATACTTTGATCACCGCCGACCTCGCGTTGATCCGGTCGTGTGCGTCAATGCACTCACACTGTTCTATTATTATGGACGTGGCCATCAGCTCGATCGCACCCTTCACTGGATACGCGAGGTGCTCCTGCATAGAGCTTATCTCGACGGTACGCGATATTACGCAACACCGGAGTGCTTCCTTTTTTTCCTTGGCAGGCTGCTTGAAATCAGCAGCGACGTCTACTTGGCGGTCTATATAAAGCCACTACTGATCGAACGTGTTCGGGAGCGCATAGGGGCTGATGGTGACGCTCTGGCGCTCTCCATGCGCCTCCGGCTTTGCGCGTACCTTGGATTGCACAACGATGTTGATCTTCGTACTTTGCTTCCTCTGCAATGTGAAGATGGAGGCTGGGAAATTGGGTGGATCTATAAATACGGGTCCTCCGGTATCAGAATCGGAAACCGCGGCCTCACCACGTCCCTGGCTGTGAAAGCCATTATAGAGATGCAGAAACGCTTCCCTAGTCCCTCTTCGTCCCCTTCTACAGTACCCGCAATTCCCCTCGTCAAGCAGGCTTATACCACTGCACAACCTCCTGAACGCTTTTTGCAGTCCAAGAGCGACTCTTCAACCAATCCCAGCTCTGTAGCGACAAGCCCATCGGCCAGTACTGGGCAACACCCGTAAATCGTTCCATTGGTTCTAAGATGGTCGAAGAAATGACGAAAAATGTGTATGAAGCAATGTTCTGATGACATATTCTATGCCCTGGTTTGCGGCCTCTCTGCTTTTTCTCACTGTCGAATACCTTTCTCCAAAGGCACTTTACTGTACCTTTCTGTCATGTTTGTTGTCCTTGAATGGAATCCTACGCACTTACTGTAATTATATGCCATCGTTTAAAGTCTAGACCCCTCGCAACACCATGTTGTAACCGTCTCATGTTCACCAAGATCCTCATACGATTTCCAGAGATGTCGTGCGACAGAATTCCACTGACATCGACTCAAACAAACAGTGTAGTACGCGAAACTTCGGTTACACTTGACCCTTCACACGAAGACAGGACTTCCCAGCACTGAGCGACCCGACCACCCTTTCTTTATCTGAGATCAGGGGTAGGAGGTTCACTGACGGTCTCTGTAGAACACCACAGAATATTCCACAACGGCTCATATTTGAGCTCTCGTAGACGTACACCTTCAAGCGTCATTCAATTGATATTCGAATAAAATCAACATCGACAAAAATGCATGCCTGGCGACGCGCTCGCGCTCAACCCGGACATAGATCCTATGGTAACCCATTTAGAGCAACCTGCCCTCCAAGACACCGCTTGTACACTTCGTTATCAGTCTCTTCTACATAGTGATATCCCAAATTGCCCAAAAACTCGTCAAATGCCGCGTAATCTTCTCGCGGAACTTGGATGGCCGTTAGCACTCTGCCGAGGTCTGCGACAAATTCATGAGCAAACAAAAGACGACAAAGAAGATATTGCATGAACCTGCGCCGTGATTGCGGTAGTGGAACATTGATATATTCCAGCCTAATCCAGGATAGATACCCTGAAGGAACTTGCGCAGGGCGCCCGGTCGTTCAGGAAATTCTGGAGCAAGATCCTGGTAAGCACAGCACGAAGTGGAAATACCAATGATGCCTACCAAATCGGAACACTCTTTCGTTTGGGATCGCTGTGGATCCACGTATCATGTACCGTGCGTGAGATTTGGCGACTTCGTCATCGCTAACATCATATGCAGTCATCCCTTGTTTTTTTATTTCTTGAAGCACCTTCTCCACTTCTTTTTTTCGAAATGAGGTATCTAGCTTGAATGAGAGGAATAGATGTGCGGTGTTCGGATCATTATAGCGGTATATGAATTCTGTTGTTGCCCGCGGGTGGATGACGGAGTGCAATGCGAAGAAGCTGTATAGGCACGAGAAGAGAAGTCAAGTAATGAATAACAAATGCAAGGGACAGAACGGGATGACTCAGAAAGAATGAAGAACTTGCCTTCCGGGCCTCTCTGGTATCTCCACGCTCAGAAGTGCTTCGCGTCCCTCGCCCAATTCTGCACGCTCTGCAACGAAACGCAGCCTATCAAAGTTCACGTTGGCTCCACTGACAACTGCAACGAATTTTCGGTTTGCGCCGACAAGATTCTGACTTATGATGTGTCGCTTTAAGCCTGCCAGACTTAAGGCTCCGGAAGGCTCTGTGACGGATCTAGTTTCTATGTTCATGAGCAAGGTAAATATTCTACGAGGAATGGAATATCCCTTACCTTCGAAAATATCTTTGATAGCAGCGCATATTTCATCGTTGTCGACTAGGACTACGTCATCCAAGAGTTTCTGACATATCCTGAATGGCTCCTCGCCAACCATTCTTACTGCTGTGCCGTCTGCGAAGGGGCCAACCTCGGCTAAAGTCACTCTCGCCCCTCTCTTCAGACTCTGTGCCATAGCATCTCCATCAAAGGTCTCAACACCATGCACTTTTGTGTTTGGGTTGGCTATGCGTTTAACATACTCGCAAATTCCAGAGACAAGACCGCCGCCGCCAACTGCACCGAAGATGGCATCGAGATTGTCAGAGTCTGGCATTTGTTTTAATATTTCCATGCCGACCGTACCCTGACCTGCGATTACGAGGGGGTCGTCGTATGGTGGGACAAATACCAGTCCATGGTTGGCAGCTAATCTTGCACATTCTGCCTTTGCTTCGTCGAAGTCAATACCATGGAGTACGACCTTCGCGCCGAGTCTTTCGACATTGCGAACTTTGATGGATGGAGTACCCTTTGGCATCACGATGGTACAGGGTATCCCGAGACGTTCGCCAGAGAAAGCTACTCCTTGTGCATGATTGCCTAAAAACGTCAAATCAGCGATTCAGACGGGGAAATTATTGCTAAAGCGTCGCAAGTATGCACACTAACCAGCACTGCATGTGACAACACCTTTCCACCTTTCTTCTTCAGATAGTCCTGCCATGAAGTTATAGGCACCTCGAATCTTGAAGCTGAAAACCTCTTGTAGATCCTCTCGTTTCAGCCATATTTGATTGCCTAGCTTTGCACTAAGGTTTGGAGCGTAGACCAGGGGTGTTTCTTTCAAGATCTCATATACTTTGGAAGTAAGAATGAGACGAAGGTAATCAGGTTCTTTCGAAGATAGCAAGTGATGTTCAGATAAGCGCGGATAGATGAGAGGCTGAGGTGCGTTAGAAGAGTACTCTAGAGTTGTGATAGCTGGTGCCATAGTTATGAGAATATGAAGACATATCTACGCGAACTTGAAACAAAAACCTTTTATGTAACCGATGAAAATGACTCGGTGCCTGCCGGAACAAGAAAGCGCGTAAACCGTAGTACCAATTGACTAGTCCAGGACGGAACATGTGTGTATTCATATACTATATGGGCTTCATGCTATCAGCCAGACGGCAACGCAAGAACCATATAGGCATTTTCCTGTTACAAAAACGCGAAAATGACACGTGCGTCATACACTCGTGGAGAGATCACGTGCACAAGATATCATGACGGCGGGGTATATGAGGAACACTGGCAAAGACACTAACAACTCGACTTGCACAGTCGTTCAGTTTGAGGATTATCTGGTTGTTAGAAAGATAGAATGTAAGAACGTACCAAGTGCGGTCTTATAAGCACCCAATCCCAACTGAACGACCACCGTACCTGACAAAGACCCGATTGGTTTTTGACCAGATTTTTTGTATTCTTTCCATGAGCTGCTGCACCGGAAAACTCGGTGAAGTAAGATAGAAGAAGGAATAAAGAATTGAAGTGACGAAAAGAGTTGAACGATTGTGCAGAGAAGAGTCGGAAGATAACAAGTCTGCTGCCAGCCCTAAATAAATGTAAAGTCAAACTATACTCAGATCCACCACAAGCTTGCCAAACAAATTCTTCCCCTCTCCCTGCTCACCACCAGTTTATGGCCCAGTCCTCAACAATGGGTCCTCCTCTTTCACCACGAGAAACACGACGTTCAGGAAGACGTTCTGCTCCATCTGCTTCAGCTAGTACTTCTAAATCTCCAGATTCCCCGGCCTCTGAGTCCCTCCCCCGAACAAAGGAGCCTATCACACGTCCTGCCATACTTTCCAACAGCAACAACAACCGCACAAAGCGTTTAAAACAAGAGGATCCCGAAGAGCCTGTCCCTACCAAGAACGCTCATACCAATGGCGCCAACTCCAGCCATGGGAACTCAAACGGGCGCGCAAAGCGCAAGGCCAATGGCAAGGAGAAAAACTCGACATCTACTGACCAGTTGATCGAATCAGCTTCCACTAAACTCAGTAACTCTAATACCGGAAGCGCCGCAGACCCTCAAGACGATGACCCAGAGGAACAGGGTATCACGCGTTGTATATGTGGCCAGAATGGTATGTTATCTTCGACTATGTATCGATTTCTCTCTTATCTTTTCAACAGAGGAAGATGCTGATGCGGGAGAGTTCATGGTCCAGTGTGAAACCTGCAATGTCTGGCAGCATGGCCTATGCATGGGGTACCAGCATGAAGCGGATCTCCAGGACGAATACCACTGTGAACAATGCAAACCTGAGCGTCACCTGGACCTTCTGAAGTAAGCTGTTTTTGGTTCTGTGTTCACTATCTCGTTTTGACTAGTTCCATTTCCACAGGAGATTAGCCAAAAAACCTCGCCAATCATCTGCCAACTCACACCACACTGCTTCGCGTCTGTCACGATCACACTCTCCGACACAACTTTTGAAACCACCCAAACGAAGGAACACGATGAACAGCCGCGACGCGGCGTTTGACGAGAGCTTAAAAGAGATCATTGAAGCGACGGCAGCTGAAGCTGCAGCCGCGACAGAACCACATCCCGCTCAAACAAATGGGAGTGTCAATGGTCACGCTGAAAGCCACGAAGATCAAGATTCGAACAGTCGCAAAAAGCGCAAGCGTACAGAGGACGACGTGTCAGTATTCTTGTTATATTCATGTGTTTTTGTTTGTCTGACGTCATGACAGTGTTCCCAAGAAGCGTACACGATCAGCCTCAACTGCCTCTGATCATCAGCCAGAAGTAGTTACAACCGTGCCAGAGGAGATACCAGCTCCTCCGGCTAAAAAGGCAGGTGGCGGCGCGAAGTCCGGCAACCGCAATCGAAGAGGCGGTGGATCACGGAAGACAGCAGTTGTTAATCAAGATGCAGTCACTGCCGCTGAAGGTGAAGAAGGTATGTCAGTAGCAATTCAATGACAAGGATAAAACTCACGTGACTTAATGAAATTCAAGTTGCCGGTCCCAGTAAGCGACCTACGGCAAGCCTCCGGAACAAAACAAACCCCACACCCAAACGACCACCTCCATCTTCTCACGCTGGGAGCGTGCCAAGTGACCCTACCAGGCGCGCCGGTGGAGTAGTTATCAGCTCAGAGAACTCTCGTGCATACCGCAATTCCCATGCTTATGCAGTTTCGCAACAACCAATGTTTACGTCATGGAACTTACCAGACTATCTTGCTCACCTGGAACCAATGTTGCCGACAGATACGCCCCGTCCACTTGAAGTCCGCGGTTCGGGCATTGGGCCCAGAGAGTCGGTCGACCGGACCATGGAGAGGGGTGTGAAGGTCAAATGGCCCAGTAAACGAATGAGTGTGGGGGATATGAACAAGCGCGTGCGTGCATTGGTAGAGTGGGTGGGAAGGGAACAAGCTGGGGCGCTTGACCGTGGGCGCCGGAGAGATGCGCTGGAGAAGGCGCTGAGGGCGGTGAAAACACAGAATTCCACAAACCCCTCGCCTCACGATGATCGTGAAGTAGGTGGAGGAGACACCATGGGCTCACCTATGGTTTTGGACAGTATCGCCACCATCTCCGTCGACGGGTCCTCAGATACCAGTTATGGGAATGCGTCAGCGCCATCGACGATGAAGATGATGGAGGAGTTGATGGAGGAACTGATAAGTTTCCAGGAGCGGTTTGGTCCGGGCGTGAAGACGAGGGAGCGGGAACGAAGAATGGTGTCAGGATGATCATAGACTTGGTATTAATCTTCGATGTACCCCTTCCATCACGCATCATTACTTCCTGACCACTTCACTAGCATATCTTTGTATTATTGTGATACGGCACCAACTTTTGCATCTAGTGTCGCGCGAGTTCTCTGACACGCCGTACCCTGAAGAAACCGTGTGTTGACATCCCACATTGAGGTTACTATACTTATACGTACCCAGGTACTTGACGTGGTATATACAACAAAAATTAACGATACTTAGAGGAACAGGAACACATCAAAAATCATACATACTGAGCTCGGCACTTGTAGAGAACTTCATGACGTCTTATGGAAATATCAATACAAAGTGCAACAATAAGAAAAAGCACATCAAGCTATCGATCAGCTTAACCCAGCTCTCGGTCCTTGCGATTTTGTGGAGGGAATGATCCCATAAAGCATAATGCATGAGGCGGCTCAAGCGCTCATCGGTCGTGAGGCCTTGAGGTTCGACGCATCCAGCCCTGGGTCTTCCTGCATGCACGTGATACCGATAAATTAAGTTACCTAATTCGGAACGGAGAAATCAGGCAGGCCAACTGCTGCGTACGACGTCCGCGACCATCAAACATTAGGCGTCTATGTCATCAGCATCGGCACGTTCAGCCAACGACGAGGAATTTTCACCGCGCGCTCTCGACCTTGAACAGTCGCCCACGTTCTCCGGTAATGAAGAGGACGCAGAATATGATGAAGGCGGAGGCTACTCCACGCGAATGGAGGAATTGCTCAGCGACGGTGACGATGAGAATGGTGACGCGGAAGCGGAGGAAGATGGTGGTGGATTCGTCTACGATGGTGTAGACGCGGATCAGGTCACAGGCGACAACTATCGAGATCAGCTGCGAGACGTTCTCGGGCCTGAGGATTCATATGATCATGATGAATCTGAAGAGCAGGAGGTGGAGCAGGCGCTTTTGCAGGAAAATAGCAGTGCTTCTAATGAACTGCCTCGTGATGTGCCGGTAAGCTGTGGCACGCCTCACAGCCTAGACATGTACTCATGCATGTGCAGCGTGTTGATATTCAGTTGGACGTCGCCGCTCCAACATCTGCTTCCTTAGTCATGTCTTCTCTCCAACATAGCAGAGTAGGGTCTCCTGCGCCGAACGGGCCCTTCTTACAATTCCCCAAGCCATTCCTACACCCAAACGTCTCCCGACTCCGCTCCCCTGCTCCCAGCACCGAATCTCCCCATGCCCAAGCTATAAATAGTTTCTCCCCGTCCCCATCTCAATTTTCAGAGATTTCGCGGACTTCGTCTCCTTCAACGGGCAATAATGGACTTTTGATAGGCCAGGAGAGAGAAGTGTTTCGGTGGTCGTCCCTCCGGAGCGCAGGGTCTCATCTTTACAATCAGAAACCTGCAAAGGCATCAAGTGTCCTTGGGGATATAATTGCAGGAGCTCCCATGGTCCTGGCTGCCAATGGGTTTATCTGCGTTGGGACAGATCAGGGCCGCATATTCGTTTTCGATTTCAAGCAATCATTGAAGTGTATATGCGGTAGTGACTCGTCAGGTAATTTCAAATCTGTTGAATCGACATTGGATATCTGATTAATCTCGTTCAGGATCAATTCTTGGGCCCGTCTCCGCGGTTGCGCTATCGAACGACCATACATTTGTCGCATCTGGGCATACTACGGGCTACATCCAACTTTTCAACTTAAAAAACCCTGAGGTCGCAGCTCGTACCGTGACACCTGTTACTCTTGCCGCTATCACGTCTGGCAGACAGGAAGGACATCTTTCAGGCTCCCGTATCATCAGCATATCATTCGTGGCTGGCCGTCATACAGCTGTGGTCTCCGCTGATGAGCACGGTCTATCTTTTTATCACAGCCTTGGCAAAGTCCTATTTGTGGATGCATCAGACACGATACGCATTTTCGGGAACTATCATGGAGAGGACGCTCCCGAAGCTAGTATCTCTGGTCATCCCGCAGACCCACTTTCCCAACAGAACGCAGTCAATCGCACTTCCTTTCGCCGCAGAAGACGACCACACAATACAATCCTGGCAATGAGCACTCTTCCTCTAGGACCTCTTCCACATTCCACCGATGTATATCAGATTGCTGCCTTGCTGACGCCTACAAAACTCGTTGTTGTGGGCCTGCAGCCTACTCCAAAGACATGGCTGAAAATTATGCGAGATGAGGAACAATTGTCGTTCCCCGCTTATCGAAGGAGAGGATGTCTTGCGTGGTTCCCTAGCGTTCAAGATATTTCCACAGAAAAATTGGACAAAACAATGGGCAAGAAGAATGCAAAGGACGGGAAACGATCACAACGCACGCCAACTCATCCTGTTCTCTCGTACTCGTGGGGGGGTCACGTATATCTATTACGTGTACATGAACAGAAGATCAAACAGACTGTGTTAAATAGCCGCACAGGGAAAACGAACGAAGTGGAAGTTGGCACGCTGGTGTTCGAGGAGGCAGGAAAGTGGATGATGGATGATGCCGTCCTTGCCATCCAATGGCTTAATGTCAACGTAAGTTCGTTCCAATGTAATGCATCAGTTCTCATGCTCCCTTTTCGACAGCAAATGGCCATATTTACTGCGAGCACCTTGAGTATCTATGACGTGCATGGCATGAAACTAGTTGAAGCCGTCCGATTCGACTCTTCTTCTCTGGTATCGCCTTCGCTAGGTTCTACAGGAAATGGCTCGGTATCATACTCGGAATCTGTGAGAGACATCGCCCATAGTATTCGGACCTACAAAGGAAAGCTCTTCCTTCTGGTGAGAGCTTCGCATTCCTTCCATATAGAAGCCAAGAAAGAATTGACACCCTTCTCAGGGTCGACAGGAACTACTTGTTGGTACCTTGCTTAGCTGGGCTGACAGGATCCTGTCCTTCGTGGAACAGGGTGATTTTCTCAGTGCCATCGATCTGACCCGGACATACTATACAGGCGAAGCTCCTGGCAACCGAAATGGTCTTCCTGAAGATCCGGAAGAACGTCAAATCGTAATCGCTGATAAAATTCATGACCTAATGGTGGCGTCTTCCCGTTATGCATTTTCTGAAGACCGCATGACAGATGGCACACACGCGTCACTTGATGGACGGGGCGTCGATCGCACCTCGCTCTTTGAAGATCTGGTAGCAACATGTGCCCGTGCTTGTATTGCTTTGGATGACTTTGACTTCTTGTTCGAAGAATTGTTCCAGCAGTACGAAAACACCGGCATCTACCGGATGTTCCTCCATCAACTTGAACCTTTCGTGTTGAATGGCAGCATCCCTTCAGTTCCTCCTCGCATCACACAACGACTAGTGGCGCTACATGAGGAGGACGGACGTCCGGATCTTGCAGAACGAATTATCTGGCACATCGAGCCATCTTGCTTGGACATCAACCAAGCCATTAATCTCTGCCGAACCCATCAGCTATGGGATGCGTTGGTTTATGTGTACACTCGTGCACTGCGAGATTATGTCTCTCCCATCATCGAATCCCTTGCCCTTATCCGTAGCCTACAACAGAACCCAGCGCCTACGGACACCATCATTAAGAATGCTTATAAGATCTATTCTTACTTGGCAACCGTGCTGTGTGGGAAAATATATCCAAGCCAGGAGCCTATGGAGCCAGATGAGGCTTCATTTGCTAAAAGAGATGTGTACTCGTTCGTTTTTTGCGGACATTCCACTGTCTGGCCAGCTGAAGGAGGAAATCTGGTTTTGACATCCCAAGACGAGAGCGGTATGGAACCAACATATCCCTATGCTCGACTCTTACTCCGCTTCGATGCTGAATCGTTCCTGGATTGCTTGGACATGGCTTTTGAGGACTCATATCTACACGACTTCCCAGACATGAGTCGGCTGATGATAGTGAGGATTCTACTGGATATTATGTCCAGTGAAGATCTCTCACCATCTGATGCCACGTTTATGAATATCTTCATTGCACGGAACGTCCCAAAGTATCCCCACCACATTGAAGTCGCACCCAGTATCCTTCATAACATTCTTATTGCACTTGCTACCCAGCCTGAAGTGGAAACGCGAGAGGACCGTCAGCTCGCGGCAGAGTATCTCCTGTCCGTTTACACCCCTCATGATGGAGACCGAATTCTGCAGCTCTTTGAAGATGCCGGGTTTTATCGCATCTTACGTAGTCGGTACCGCCACGAGCTTCGCTGGGGTCCCCTCCTCACCGCGTTCCTTCATGATCCAGAACTCCGCCCTTCAGAAATATTCAGCGGCTTAGAAGAAGCCATTGCTAGTTCGGCAAGAGATAACAAAAAGCAGGTTCCTGGCGATGTCATTAATACTCTCGCCATTTCACTGGATCAACTCTTACAAGCCGACGTTCTTGCAACTGCGTCTCTTCTAGACAAGCATGCCCCTCAGCTTCACGAGACCGCACTTCAGAGACCCCCCTTGTCGGATGATCGCGACCAATTTGTCTACCTCAACCACCTGATCCCTGATAGTGAATATGACCAGTATTCTACCACTCCCAGTTTTCCGACTCGTATCAATAGCCGGCTTCGCCACCACTTCGTCAGCTTGCAGTGTCGCTTTTCTCCTTCTGGTGTCATTTCCGTCCTTAGACGTTTACAAGACGGCATTGACTGGCCGATGGCTTTGGGTATATGCGAGGAAGCAGGAGCGTATGATGCTGTCATATGGGCCTTGAATTACACTGGACAACCACGGGAAGCCCTCTCAAAAGCCGACACATTTGAGAAGCAACTCACGCTAGATCTTGCGCGCACACTAGCCTCGCCAGCTCCTGGTTCTACGGAGTCGGTCAACAAATACCTGAATGACCTGCAAGCTATTGGACGACGCGGTATATCAGTATGCATGGAACATTCCAGTTCGTCTTCTCCCGCAGAAGTTCCTCTCGAGGATATTTGGTACCAGCTTCTGGCTAGCCAGATTCATACTGTACAAACCCTCTCGGCCTGCTGCTCCACTGGCAAAGGTAGCGATGCAGGGCTTGAGAGTGAAGTATTGTCGACTTTGCGGGCTATCGTCCAAGAGACATTTGCGTCTTTAGTTTCTGTAAGCTCGACTCAGGCAGTATCGTTTCCTCGACTGTTCAAGCGTTTGGTGGATCCTGCCATTCACTCCGGCACGACAGGCATCCTCTATGCGGAGTTCCGTACGATTCTGACTGGCATGCTGGAATCGTATCGAACCGATGGAGACATGTTAATCATCTCGAAACATCTCATTGACCGGGATGTGTTCGATTCCGTAGAACTATACGCAAAAGAGAAAATGCGTGGCTGGGCCCCATCTTGCGGTGTATGTTCATCATGTGGTCGGACTTTACTTCCTTCTCAGGCAGATGTCGAGGGCGTTCAGATTAGACTTTCACGGACAGGGACTATATACCATCTCAGATGCTCAGCTTTGGATTCCTAATCGCATGTTTTGTGCCTAATCTATAATCTTGTTACTATGATCGAATAGTAACCGAAAACATTGCTCCAGGGTATAAATTATGGGCAAGTATCAGATATCGCCGTCCACCAATTCAGCTCGAACCATCTGATCCAGAACTATAAAACTGTTCATAGACTGCATGTCGACCCCTAGGGCTTCTCCTTCTGTCTTGAACGCTTCGACGTCTAGTATCATCTGCGCACGGATGCGTTCTTCGTCTTTTCCGTCATCTTTTCCAGCAGTAGCAGATCCGAAGAGAGATAACGTCGACTTTTTCCCCTTCTTCAGCCGTCGTAGAGATTCTTCGGTCTTCTTCATCGCAGTCAAGTACTGTATGTACCTTTGATGCCAAGTGAAAATCATGTGAATCGCACCGCAAGAACATACGAACCGTTGGCAAACACTTTCGACTACATCAGTTGAGACATCCCTTAATAATTCCTCCTTGAGTCGTTCCCCAGGACCACCACCAGTGCTGATTCCAAAGAAGATCCTTACCGGGCGGAGGATGGTAGGTGCGAAGTAACTTGGTTCGGAGGGTAGTCGTTTGTTGGACATTGCTCTAAACTGCGAAGGAATAGATCGAACTGGCAACAAGGCATCGCAGCACCGCCTGGATAATATGGCTGTGGCCTGGCTGCACAATGATGTAGAAAGAGCACTGAGCTGCTCCTGTTGAGTTTTCAGAGCGACTGTAGATGTTGAGTTGAGCAGTTGAGCAGTGTGAAGACGGGAGGTATTTAGGCCGACCTTCTAGCACCTCCTCTGTTGTATCATCTTCTATCGACATGTCGGGAAGCATCATGCTAATCTCTTCTCTCCACAATTGCAGGACTTGGCTCGTCATCGCCCGAATATCAACGAGAGCAGTTGCAAACTGCCTTAGTAAGATCTCGTCAGCAGCCGTGCTTTCAATAGTCACTTCTGGCGTGAGCCCAGGGGTTGAAGATCTTGGAGAGTTGACAATTGCTAAGGTCTATAAAAAAGGTTAACGAATGCTCTGGTATGCATCAAAACACATGCCTTCTCATTCGTAATGTTGGCAGCAGGTTTTACTGGAGACCCTCCTGCAGGTGGCAGTGAGGTTTCCAACCATTCCCGATATCGACTGAGGAGCTAGAAACGTGTTCACCTCGACGCCTGAAAACCAATAGAGGAGAAGTACCTGAAGGGTGAATTTCCAGAAGCGATGCGCAAGGTCGGGAATGTACACTTCCGCACTCCAGCACGAAGCAATTGCAGTGAAAACGTCGGCAGCCTGTGCCGTTACAAACCCATTGTGCCCTTGAGAATAGTTAGCTAGGGACATCCACTGAAAACAAGTTGATGGTAATTAACCTGGAGTAAAGTTTGGTGTTTCAGGATCCAAGATTCTCGACGACAACGTTTCTTCCAGCTTAGGGATGACTTCTTTCCACCGCAGCTGGAAATATACATCGAGCTGCCAACGTCGCTGAAATGCAGTAAAAACTGGATGAGAACGCATGTTTTGCACAGAATGCGTGGAAGGAGCCAAAAACTCGAGAGAACGGATGAAGGCCTGCGTTGTAGAGTGGTGCTATAACCAAGGGTCGACATCCAATGAATCGCAAAAAAAATTCATAGAACCTTACCTTGCGGAACTCGTTTGGGTTTCCGGGCGCAAATACAACAGTACCAAGTTCGTCCATTATTGCCCTACCAATTTCTGCCCACACTACATTGGTTATAATCTCGAAGCCATCCGCAGAAACATGTTGTGCGTCTCCGAGGTCGTAGTTTCCCAATGATATACCTGATTGCGACTTAGTTGAACCCGCCTTAAGGGAAACTCGTTCGGTGATCTCCATGATGCGTCCAAAATCTCGCTCAATAAAGCGAAGAATCTGGTTGTACAATCTTGCAAGCGCATCATTGGATTCGTCAAGCAAGTGCACTGGTCCAGAAACATGTGAAGCTTCAAAAGGATTTTGTTTAGTGGCGAATGCAGTGAATGGGGTATATGGGGTACGAGGAAACAGCGCGCTCCCGCGTGATTCTGTGCGGGTAAAGAGCGCGGCAGGAAGTGGAGTGTGGGGTAACACTGGTGAAAGTGATACAGCTAGTGCATCGGGAAAGATAGTCTAGATGGAAATATGAGCAACTTCTTTCTGAAGAAGTAATACGTATCCCATACTTTCTTGATAAAAGCCTGCATTACGTCTCTCCGCATGATCTCTTCAGCAACTCTCCAAAGGTGTAGTGAATCGTAAATCCTTAGGCATTCAGTTAAATCAACATATAGTTTAGCTCGTTCGAGGTCTAGAACTTTTCCTGTTTTGATGTCCGTTAGGGAGGTCAGGATGGCAGAGAAAATATGGTCTAGATCCGATGTGAGAGTTGATTCTATGCGGTCAATACGCTAACCCAAATCAAAAAAGACTTCTATCAGAATCGCACTATGAAATAAAGTGGCAACAAACCCATCGTATTTCATCCACAAATGCACAATTTTCTTCTTTTGCCTTCTCGATGTGATACAGGAGTTGAGTGTACTCAGCAGTGACTCTAGAAAGGTGCTTGGCGCGGTTGCCTTGGCTCCTAGGACTCTATTAGATCGTTTACAACAGCAAAAGAAATATGAATACTTGGCATCGATAGGTTGTCCTGCAGAGGCCGGAAGATGGAATTGATAATTGCTGTTGTGACTTTCGAGTGACGACGTAGTAACTTGGGAGATGAGAAGAAGACTTTCAAGTCTGGTCACAGACTCTGATATCTTGAGCAAGAGATGTAAGAGTGCCTGAAGACCACCAACGCTTCAATTAGAATTTGGACCCCATAGATCGAGTACGAACCTTCTCTTCGCGTAATTTGGTGCGGGCATCGAGCGTCTCTTGAATGCTATCTTGCGTAGCCTGGAGGCCAGCTCGCGACTCCTTGTATGACGAATCAGTGGGACGATATCACACGTAGAGTAATGGTGATGCTCACTGAGATACGTTTCCGCAAGTCGTCGAGCGGAAGCTTGAGCTTCTCCAATCTCGAGCCTTCGCCTCTTAGGTCTGTACTCAGACTGATGAATGCCTCGTAGTCGTTATTGATGAGTAACACCAATTCCTCCTTCAACGAAGTAAGGTAGTCTCTAAGCTCTGAGCGCAAGTCTTGTAAAGATGTGTGTGATCGGGAGAGTAAAAACTCTTCGACGTTGAACACTTCTGCAGTTAGATGAGGGTTGTCATGCGATAGTGGGACATAAATCGGCAGCTCCGTCGAGGCAGTAGTTCGAGGAGTATAGGTAGACCCTGCGAGCTCACGCGCAACGAGTTCTTCTGCTAACCGTTCCAACTCATAAGGGTCGGGAGATTTTGCAGCGACTTGGGAGACGCGCGAAGACATGTATGGTGTCGGTCAGCGCGTACTATAACGCGATTCTACCGGAGTGGTCATATAAGGTATTCCAGGACCCTGTAAAGGGTACTGGAGGATATGATCATACCGGATGCTTTATATTGTTTGTTGATGTTTGTTTGTTATTATGCCTTCGTCTGGCTCCTGTCTCTCTTTCACTTCCTACTGATAACAGACATCATGGCCTGCACATCTTCATCGTCGCATTCTCGTCTAGAAAAAGAGAAATAGCCTTTTAGTATTCTGTTTCAAGTTTACATCTCTGGTCATCAATCTCTCAAGCCTCCATTCTTATATTAGTTTCTTCTATCTCTTTCCTGAGTACCTGATTGCTCACAGCTCTCGCTATTGTATTCTGCGACTCTGATTGTAATAAAATGTGACCGAGTCCCCTGAGTACAGAACTGGGGGACTGTTCTTGCCTTGAGACCTATTCTAAGTGTAGACTGATTCATTGCGGTTTAACTTGTTTGACTGAGTTGAATCAGTTTGTGATGCCAGTCAAATCACTTGTGACTCAGCTTTTGAGTCATGGGCTTACACATGTGAGGCGCCTCTTTGGTTAGGTATATATGAGGCTTACTGACAAAAGTTGTTCTTCCATCTCTATTCACTTACCCTTACAGAGCACTTCTGCTCCGTGCATGTCTGCACCTTAATTTGAACTACCCATGGTGCATAAAATTGTTCTGGTGCTTCATTAGCGATGTCAAGCATTCATCAATTTGTTCAGTGGTGTCCGGCTCCTGTGCACTCTCTCATACATGCAGAGTGGGAGACAAGAACAAGACAATTGCCTACTATATGTTGATATAAGATAAAGAAAGACACATAACTACTTCAAAATGTAAATAAGAAAGGTTTCTGTTTTGGAGCAGATTTTGGATGCGGAGATGAGTGACATGGAAATGAGAGGGTCCTGGGATGCCCAGCAGGCTATTGTATAGTATATTGTGTAGTAAAGTAGTACTGGGCATCAGTAAATCATGAGTTTACTCAATCCTTACTTTTTCGAACTTTTCCCACTCATTTAAAATATACCTACTTTTTTTTCTGAAATTTGACAACTGCTTTAAAATTGAGTATTCCAATATGTTTGTTGGGCCTGAGAGACATGTTTCATTGCATAAGACTAACAATTAGTGACTAGTACATCTGCAAAACGACTGAAATGAATGCTTAACTTACGCGCGTTATGAACACTTACGAACACTTACGACTTCAGTAGTGAAGTCATGCGATTGGTGGAGATGTCTGAACACCAATATTACTCACCACATCAGGCTGATAAAACATAAACCAATTTATCTTTTGTTGATAAGATGTGATAGGCTCACTGTCATATCCCGCGTTCCGGACCCGGACCTATCACACTCATCATTTCCGGATTTCCGGATCCGGCCGACTTCTATGTATCGTCCGGATCCGACCCGCGTCTAACTTCCGCGCCTTATCCCTTTGGTATTTCCCTTATCAGTTAGTACGCTTTATTTTCCGTTCCTCATTCATCTCCGTCTTCATTTTACTAAGTTCCGATAGACTAGTGATAGTCGTACCATATGTTTTCTTCATAGCTTTACATAGCTTCGCACTGCACTTACTATTCTCCGTTATGTCCTCAGTAGTATATAAACCCCTGTACAATCTCTGTAGTTTCCTCAGTTCGAATATCATATTAGACTCTGCTCATTCTCTCCTCCGTCCGACTCGAGTTTCTCTCTCGTCGACCTCCGCTCGTCTTAGGATCGACTCCTATAGACTTGTCACCTCCGCCTCTACCTCTGGTAGTCCTCCGCTGTTTCCTTTCTAGTTCGGACTTCGTCCGGATTAGTCTTATCTCTTGTTTCCGAACGTCCGCCGGAATTCCCGCGCATCGGACATCGGACTCCGGACATCGCCCGACGCCCTCCGGACATCGTCCGGTAAACTTCGGACATCGTTCAACCACCCTCGGAAGTTAGGGGCACGTACTCGGGTAAGGGGCGCAGCGCACGAGCTGAAGCCAAGCCCTTCGGATCCGACCCTTGAGCACGTTCTTAACAGTATATTCGAACTCACACCTTACCGAGTATACTTACATCTGACTTCATGGCACCTACACGGGCGCAGACCGCTCTTAATGCAGCGGGTGTTGTAACCGCCCGACGCGACTCTACTCCCATAGTCGATGCCTTCCTCAGTTTCTCACAGCGCCGCGCTAGTGCGCAAGGTGCTGCCTCCAGTATCTCACAACTCATGAATCGC